>NC_091812.1:27783560-28086590 GCF_041296235.1 Equus asinus
CAACTATGTACCGGGGGCTTTGGGGAGAAAAAGGAAAAAATAAAATCTTTAAAAAAAAAATTCTTTTTTCAGAGAGACAAACAATATTTGGGTTATCAATAGACATATTTGAAAGCTACAGCTCTTACACCACAGTAAGTTAAACAACAGAATCATCTACGTGGCCAAATGGAGATGCCAACAAAGAACACTCTTTCCGTTTCATATACACACAATGACAACTTCTCAAAGCCAGGTAGTAATCACTCTCTGACAGGCTCATACTTTGTTGTCTTGGCTTTTCAGATTTACAGCCAGGCAGTATTCTTTATTTAAGAGCTTTCCCCATCTCTTATAACAGCTTGCAAGGCTAAGAATTCTGGTGGTGGCTTTCCAGATATTTATAGCTCTGCTATCAGTTTAAAAGTTGTTCTTCTGTCTTTCAAATCTTTATTCTGCCTGCTCCACTTAGAGCAACTCTCTTCAGCAATAGTGTGAGGATCTTATTGCCTCTGCCTATTCTATTATTCCCTGTTTAGTAGAGCAATATCAGGATAAAACTATAGACACAAGTGAGTCTCATACTGTAATTTCCAAAAAGAAAGTATGGCTTATTTTAATTGTATTACATATAGAGAGTTTATATTCATTTAATATAATGCATAGGCAATTATGCTATCCTCTAAGAGTAAAATCTGTAATTATTCTGTAACAACTGCCTTGCATTATTTCTTTTTAGATGAACTTTGTAAGTTTTTAAAATTAAGAAAGTGACTATATATGAAAAGTAGACAAGGAAAGTGGAAGATATTTCTTTGAGAAGAGAAGGTATGAAGAATGAAAATGCATTTTTGTTAAAGGAAAACAAAAACGTGATTTTGTCCTAAAATAAAATGATTGTACCAAAATAAGAAAGAAAAGATAAGGTAAAACTTAAATAGACATAGAAAGTTATAGAAGGTTTGTGACAAAGGAATCTTTCAAAAGAAATTTTGTGCATGGTCAAGTTGACTAAGATTAAGTTGAAGATTATTAAGTGAATAAGTTTTAATATCAAAAGTAAGCTGGTACAAAAATTAGAATTTGGTTTCTTTTTCTTTTAAAAGGATAATTTTTTGGCCTTTTAGTCTGCTCTTGATAAAGAGATTATGAAAGGTTTTTCTTCACTTTTGAATAAGTCTACCTAACTGGCAAAGATTCTATATTTTGCCAAAATAATTTCCTATGTTCAAAAGCTGAGGTGTCTCTATTAAAAGAACTAAGGTTTTAAAAACTTTTTAACTCTCTATGACTGCCTTTAACCTCTTCTGTTGTCACTTTTGTTAAGTGGATAACTAAGCATTGTTTCACAGTGACCTGTGGTCCTGTTTGACTAAGTCTTTTAAAACCTTTTGATACTTTTTACAAACCTCCCAAAAATTCAAACCCCAAATAAAGTCTTTCTTTTGACCTGAAAGTAACTTTGAGAATTTCCAGTGGGTCCTGGGACTTCTCAAAGAATTTGTTCCCTCTTCCTATAAAGAGGGAGATATTAAACTAATTAAGTTTATTTTGTATATTATTGCATAGGACACATTATCAAATAAATGATGATAAACCTTCTTAGGTTATATTGCATGGGTAAATGTTTAATATAAGTGTTCTTAAAGAATTATATAAAATTCCTAGAAATGTGATACATCCTAGTCAATATCTTAAAAAATTTCCTTGTCAATTGCATTATAATGTCTTTTGTCATTTACACATAGTTACTGTTTTACTCTGATGCTTTTTCAAGTGTGTTTCATCTTCAGAGAGATTCATGGCGAGGACTCAGACATTTACTCCATAATACAGGTTTCTGATGAACTTTCAGATCCTAAAACTGAGCCAGGTAAGAAATTACAGAACTTTAATGGGGAAACTGATGGCTTCATAAAACTGGTAACAAAGAACAATTGAGGAGATTTCTAGGACTGACTGGATATTGTAGGAATTGGTGCCTAACTTTTCACTCATTGCTCAACCATCATATATATTATTTAAGTCTGACCAGTCTAATTTGATTGAATGGACAGCAGAAGGAGAAAAAGCCATAGATACCTTAAAGTCCTTCTTGGCTCAGTCCCCAGCTTTAGGACACCCTAATTTCAACTTGCCATTTTTTGCTTTGTACGCGAAGATAAAGGAAATGCTTTAGGTGTATTAATTCAAGAACATGGTGGTCAACATTGATCTATAGGATATTATAGTCAGCAACTAGACTTGGTAGCAAAAGGATTTCCACTGTGTATAAGGGCTATTTAAGCAATAACTCTTTTGTGTAAGGTCACTGAAGAAATGTTAATGGGGTATACTTTAACTATTTATGTCCCACACTCAGTTGAGTCCCTTCAAATTCTCATCACCCTCAACACTATGTTGTAAGCCAATTAGACTCTTATGAAGTACTGTTGCTTTCTGCACTTAATACGACCTTACCTCAATATAATAACCCTAGCCCTGCTACCTTGCTTCCAGCATCACAGGAGGAAAATGACCACAGTTCCATTTTATTAACAGATTACCTTCTTACTCCTGGGAATGACCTATGAGAGGCTCTTATTGATAATGCTGGTCTAATTTGGTTCATAGATGATTCTTACTTAAAAGATTAGCAAGGACATTTCCATTTTGTATATGCAATAATATCCTCAGAGGAGATAACTGAGTTCTTATTTGCCAGAAATAAAGTCAGCACAGCAAGCTGAATTAATTGCTTTAACTCAAGCTTGTCAATTGGCTAAAGACTAGGTGGCAAATATTTATACTGACAACCGTTATGCTTTTGGAGTAGCATACAACTTTGGAACACTATGGAAACATCAGGGGTTTTTAACCTCTTCAGTACAACCTATAGAAAAATGGAAAACAGGTTGCAGAATTATTAAATGCTGTACCACTACCAAAACAATTGGCAATTATTAAAATACTAGGGCATTCCAAATCTGACACTTTGGAAGCTAAAGGAAATCAACTTGCTGATGCGCCTATTCAGCAGGCAGCTTTAAAAACTTATCCTGTCCAGTCTCAAAAATTCCCACTGCTCTCTGTTAACCCTGCTAACCTGATGAAAGATTTCCTTCTACAGGCTCAAGAAATCACCATGGAAAAAGAGAAACAAATACAACAAAAAGAGAGAATGTTTGACCCCACCATACAAATGTGGTTTGGGCCCAATAAAAAACCCATATTGCCTATTGGAGCACAATTGCCACTGCTCCAGCAGATATATCAATTAACCCATCAGGCACTTGAGGAGATGATTTTGTGGGGAAAACAATATTTTTGGAAACTTTCTCCCACAGTGGCTCATAAATCCTATGCTTGTTGTACTATATGTCCTAAATATAATTCCAGGAAACTACTTCATGGGTCACAAGGCCACTTTCCCCTTCCTAAGAGGCCCTTTGAGGTATAGCAATTGGATTTTGTTCAAATGTCACCATCTGAAGGATATAAATATATCTTAGTAGTGATTTCTATGTTTTCACATTGGGTTGAGACTTTCCCTTGCAGGAGAGTGATAGCTTTAACGGTAGGTAAATTGTTACTAGAAAGAATAATTCCTGTTTGGGTAATTCCTATCAAGTTACACAGTGATTGGGGAAGGAACTCATTTCACTGGACAAATAATTAAATCTATGTGTGACGTTTAGCCAATAATACAGTCCTTGCACTGTGCTTATTGTCCCCAGTCCTCAGGATTGGTAAAAAGAACTAACAGCACAATCAAAACTCAATTGGCAGGAGCTGCCCCCATGGCTGAATGGTTAAGATCGCACACTCGACTTTGGTGGCCCAGGGTTCACTGGTTTGGATCCTGAGCATGGACCTAGTACCACCCATCATGTCATGCTGAGGCAGCATCCCACATAGAAGAACTAGAATGACCTACAGCTAGGATATACAACTATGTATTGGGGAGTTTTGGGAGGAAAAAAAAAAGAGGAAGATTGGAAACAGATGTTAGCTCAGGGCCAATCTTCCAAAAAAACCCAAAAATCCTCAGTTGGCAAAACTTTCAGAAGCATTTAATCTCTCATAGCCAAAAGCTCTTCCAGTAGTGCTCCTTGATCTTAGATCTACACCCTTTGGTAAACATCAGCTGTCTCCTTTTGAAATAATAACAGGATGGCCTATGCAATTAGATGAAGGAATATATGAACCAACTTTGTTCAAAGGAGATAACGTGCATTAATATCAAGGTCTTACTGAGACACTACAAAGAAATGAAAAACTGGTAGCCAATTCTTTTCACAGCAAGCTCCTGGGAGATGAAGATCTTAAGGATCATGGACTACAGCCTGGAGATTTTATTTATTGGAAGAGACACCAACTTAAAGTCTTTTCGCAGCCCCCTTGGAAAGGACCATATCAGCTACTCTTAACCAATCCATGCACTGCAGAATTAAAAGCATAAAATCACAGATTCACATTTATCATTTAAAAGAGTCCCCTCCTCCTGAGTGGATTTCACCTCCTATTACTGACACCTGGCTTTGACTGCATAAGACAAGTATTATCAAATCAGGATGAGAAGAAGCTGATATCTGTTGTAGACAGCTGTCCCAAGATTCCCGACTAGGCCTGTATTCCCAACCTTACATCCCCTCATTTAAACCTTTGTAATCCTTAAGCTGTATACTCCTTTATAATTGCTATAAGAATCATATTCTTGAGTAAATTAGCAATTTTAATACTTTTATGTGACACTAGTCACCTTCCTTCTGTTTTAAATTGTCTTTTGGGTACCTTTTATTTATTGTTCCCATAACTCTAATACTTTCTTTCTATCCCTCTAGACTAACAGAGATCAGAGCTTAAGACTTATTCTTCTGAACCAAACACTTTATTATCATTACTACTGTATCTGCTCTATAGCTGTTAACTGTCATAAGCAATGATTACAAAATCTTGAAGTGTGTGTACAATGTTTGTGCAACAACCCCAAATTATTGACTTATGAAATGCTTCCCCTATCAGCATATACCTCTATGTCTGCTCACTAGGCTTGGCTATTTCCCCTTTAACATGGATAACTGGATAAATTAATAAAATAAAAGCCCAGCTCCAAGGGACATGATGGACCCAGGGCAGGCAGCAACCACCCTGGCATTGAGGGACAATAACTTGATCATCAATGCTTTCTATCAAAAGATTGTTGATAAAACGGGGTAAAATGATGAAAATAATAATAAGTTTTCACATATTGAGGTATATAGGGAAGCCATGCGGATTTAACCCTGACTTGGTATAAAATTTATTTTGCCCAGAGCATCCTGACTGATGGCCCATCAAGCATGCACTGTACATCTGCTTCAAACATCTTCCCAAAGCAAAGAATGCGCTCTTTAAAGATAGGGATGAATGTCTCCCTTTCTCTGACGCTGATATCAGTAGTTCTTTGAAGATAAGCTTTTCTTCCCAGAGAACAAAGGTCAAACTGACCTGCTGTGTGTGTGCTAAACTGTGGCAAAATATAGCCTTGTGACTTTGGGGGGGAAATTGTGTTCCTGTCATGCTTGATGTATGTTCTTTGGTCTGAAATGTTATATAACCACACTAAACTACCCTTCTCCAGAGTGCGTTATTCTCTGGTGAAGATAAAACTTCCAGGCTAGTCCTCAGCCTTGGCTCAATAAATATCACTGTCTTTCTTATCTATAGATTGGTTATTGATTATTTGTGTCAACTCTGCCATGTATCTGCATAGTGTCCCATGGCTGCACAAGAGTGGTTCAACCCAGATTTGGAAGAAAGATTTGTTCAGTGGTCTACTAACTGGAGGAAGGCCAAATGCATCTCTCTTTTCCTCACTTAAATGCATTGTCAATGCCTGAACATTAAAAAAATCCAAGAGACAGTTGAGAAAGGGTGGTAATGATTAAATCAGTAAGGTGATAGTAACGACAACCAGTTCATTTCCACTATGGCTAAGGTCAATGAGGAAGCAATGATTGACTTTGGTAAGTAGATTTCTGACTTTCACCTTTGTTGTATAATAATGACTTCACTACCTTTGCTGAGGCTGGAGCATGGTTGTTGGGGGAGGAGGGCTGGGACTGTCCTGACTCTGTCTTACTTCATACTCCCTTCCCCCTAGGTTCTCTGACCCTGACTCTTTCACCTCTTCTCAAACCCAGCTAGGCAGGAACCTTGAAAATATTATGCTGAATATAAGAAGCCAGTCACAAAATATCATATTTTATACCGTTCTTTTTATATGAAATGTTTAAGAATAGGCAAATCTGTAGAGACAGAGAATAAATTAGTTGTTGCTTAGGGCTGGCGGAATTGGGAGTAACTGCTAAAAGGGTACAGAGTTTTATTTTTGGGGTGATGGAAATATTTTAAAATCTATTGTGGTGATGGTTGCACAACTCTGTGAATATACTAAAAACCATTGAATTGTACACTTTATATGGGTGAATTGTGTGGTATGTGAATTGTATCTCAATAAAGCTGTTATTTAAAAACCCAGTTGGTTGAGAAGGTCATCTTGTGCAGTCGTTAAGCACATGGGCTTGAGTGCTAGAGAGATTTGGGTTGAAATCCTGACCATACCATGGACTAGCTCTGTGATATGAGCACGTCACTCCTTTCCCCATCCTTCACATGGGGGAAATAATAGTATCTGGATAAGAAGAATTCTTGTAAGGATTAATGGGATCGTACATTTGAAGCCCTTAGCACAGTGCCCAGGTATCACAAGTACTGAAATAGGTGTTTTTAAATGGTTTCTTTTCCCTTGGAATCTCTTGACCTTTTGTTTATTAAGGCCCCTAGAGGTATGACACTGATTGATGTAAACCTTCCTGCTGGATTGTTAGCCTTTTGCAAGCACAGACTTCCTTCAGTTGATTTTAACTTAGTTTCTAACATCAATTCTTACACCCAGCAGGTGCTAAGTATGTATTTGTAGAATTGAGTTGAATACACTTGGCTTCTACACTAGATTGGAAGCTTTCTGAAGGTAAGTACCTTGACTTGTGTTTGTTCCCTCCAGGATCCATCTCAATAATGGATATAAATAGCCTACAGGAAATAGGTGTTGTTTCTATCATCAAGTTCTTTTAATCATCGGGCAAATGAAATTTCTAATTCCTTAAAGGAGATTTGTTGGTTGCTTCCCCAAACTCATTTCTTGCCTCCCTCTCTCCATTCTTCCTGGCTGTAAGTGTCCTGACTTTGTTTGGGTGTTCAGGGGTGAATCTTGTTCAGTCTATCCCAATCCTTATATTTCCATTCTCCTCGCCAGCGCTGAGTTTAGGAAGGTGTAAGTGATGCATTCTGGCTAATGAGATGTGAAGGGCAGTCTGAGGGAGTTTTCTTTCCTCTTACAAAGAAATGAAAAGGGGAAACAGGCCCTTTTCTGTCTCTGGTTGTTGTAGCTTGGGGTGGTGTTTGGGGATGGGGCAGACAATGTGGTTCAGGGGAGGCCAGGCTAAGGAAGGGACAAGAGCTAAATGAAATGACTGTGCGTTTTTAATGAAATGTTGGCCACTGACGTAACCAACAGTGGATTTCCCAACTTCTTGTTATGTTAGATAATAAAGCCCATCTTTTCTCAGTCATTCTACTTGGCGTTTACGTTGTTAATCACTAGAAGTTTCCCAACATACTTCTCCATTTTCTTCTCCCACTTCCCTTTAGGTAAATCCTGGAGGTGGGGCTGTTGACAGGAAAAGTAAAGGAATTTTAAACCACAGGCTGAGGAAGCCATGAGGAATCCATAAAGAACCAGGTAATATTCTTTATTATCTATGATTTATATATCACCTACTTTCAACATTTAGAAGTCCGTGTGTTCCCCAGCCTATCACAGCCTCACTTTTGTGATGGGGAAAAAAAAAAAGCTGACAACTACTTGATCATAAATACAAGGTGGAAAAAGAACATATTTTCACAAAAATAAAAATATATGAATATAACAGTCACAAGGGAGAAGTGTGCATCTGACCTTCTGTAAGTTTTGGCTGCTGTGGCCAGCAGAGACGTCAGACTGTCAAGAAGGGACAGTTATGTCGCCACTGTAACCAGGGAGGAGAAGAGTTCTTTGGTGAATAGGAAGGAATGGCCCCCAGAGTACTGCAGGAGAATGCACATGAACAAGAAGTGAAAGGAAGAGGGAAACTTACTTAGGGCACTTGGTGTAGCACCTGCCTTCGTGGAGGAAGAGAGGCTGGTCTGGCTGAGTCCGGCACTCTTTGCAAAGATTGGCTCCAGAGCAGGAGACACAGTCCTCTGTACAGATCTCACAGCTGCCACTCCTCACTGAGGGCCATGTGCCCTGGGGGCAGGAGGAGACACAGGCCTGAGCCAACAGATATTTACCTAGAAACCCAGGGAAGAAAGCAGATCGGACGGTCATCGCGTGTTTGATGTAACAGCACAGCATCCATGCAGAGAACTGATGCTCACACCAGATTCTTTAACTGCTCCAAAGACCCAGGTACCTGGAACACTTATTTCAGGCTCACCAAAGTAGGTATTAGTGACTCTAAGTTTTCCAAGATGAGTTAAATGTCTAGGAAGGAAATTGACCACAGGAGGCTTTTACCCTGTTTCTTTTACTTTCTGATATTGATGTCGATCACTTCGGGGCTTCTCTTCACCCAGCTATTAACCCTTTGTCTGTCTTCCTGGTGTAAGGCAGTTATACACACAGAGCTTGATGGAGTCTATTCTTCTGCTTCCCAAAGCCTGTCTTGTTAAGACACTAACATAGCAGCAACTCTTCCACCCAACTCCACCTTTAATGGATGGTCCACCTAATTATTTTTCATTGAAAAAATCAGATAATATCACTATTAAAGAAAACAATTTTAAAAACACCCTGAACTCCAAAATTCCAAGAAAATTCCTTCAATTTTTGTGAGTAAACGCTTATATTTTGTAGGCGTAGAATGAAGTTGCACCTATCATTTTAAATTCTGTTGTTTCTGTATCCCATCTCACTACATATTCACATTGCACGTTTCAACATAATGATCACTTTAATAGGAGTGTAACATTCTTTTTTTTAAATTGAAGTCTAGTTGACATATAATATTGTATTAGTTTCAGGTGTACGACATAGTGATTCGACATTTATGTGCATTATGAAATAATCACCATGATAAGACTAGTAACCATCATACACGGTTATTACAAAACTGTTGACTATATTCCCTATGCTGTACATTACATCTCTGTGACATTTATTTTGTGACTGGAAGTTTGTGTTGCTTAATCCCCTTCAGGTGTTTTACCATTCCCCCTACGCCTCTCCCCTCCGGCAGCTGCCAATTTGTCCCTGTATCTATGAGGCTATTTCTGTCTTCTTCATTCATTTGCTTTGTTTTTTTAGCTTCCATATATAAATGAAATCATGAAGTATTCTTCCTTCTCTGTCTGACTTATTTCACTTAGCATAATACCTCTAGATTCATCCATGCTGTCGCAGATGGCAGGATTTCATTCTTTTTTATGTCTGAGTAAAATTCCATTGTATACACATGCCACATCTTCTTTATTCATTCATCTATCCATGGTCACTTAGGTTGCTTCCATATCTTGGCTATTGTAAATAATGCTGCAATGAACATAGGGGTGCATATATCTTTTCAAATTAGTGTTTTTGTTTTCTACGGATAAATAGCCAGGAATGGAATTGCTGGATTGTATGGTAGTTCTATTTTTAATTTTTGAGGATCCTTCATACTGTTTTCCATCATGGCTGTACCAATGACAGTGTACGAGGGTTCCCTTTTCTCCACAGCCTCACCATCACTTGTTATGTCTTGTCTTTTTGCTAACAGCCATTCTAACAGGTGTGAGGTGATATCTCATTGTGGTTTTGATTTGCATTTCCCTGGGGATTAATGACGTTGAGCACCTTTTTATGTACCTGTGGACCATCTGTATGTCTTCTTTGGAAAAATGTCTATTCATGTCCTGTGCCCATTTTTACATCATATTTTTTTTATATTGAGTTGTATGTGTTCTTTATATATTTTGGATATTAACCCCTTATGAGATATATCACTTGCAAATATATTCTCCCATTCAATGGTTGCCTTTTCATTTTGTTGATGGTTTCCTTAGCTGTTCAAAAGCTTTTTAGTTTGATGTAATCTCATTTATTTATTTTTGCTTTTGTTGCCCTTGCTTGAGGAGAAATATCCAAAAGAATATTGCTAAGACTGATGTCAAAGAGTTTACTACTTATGTTTTCTTCTAGGAGTTTTATAGTTTCAGGTCCTACATTCAAGTCTTTTTCTTTTCCTTTTTTTGAGGAAGATTAGCCATGAGCTAACATCTGCCACCAATCCTCCTCTTTTTGCTAAGGAAGGCTGGCCCTGATCTAACATCCATGCCCATGTTCCTCAACTTTATTTGTGGGACGCCTACCACAGCATGGCTTGACAAGCAGTCAAGAACTGGCGAACCCCAGGCTGCCGAAGAGGAACATGCGAACTTTGCTGCGCCACTGGGCCAGTCCCTACATTCAAGTCTTTAATCCATTTTGAGTTTATTTTTGTATATGGTATAAGAAAGTGATCCAGTTTCATTCTTTTGCATATAGCTGTTGAGTTTTTCCAACACTGTTTATTGAAGAGACTGTTTTCCCCATTGTATATTCTTGCCTCCTTTGTTGTAGATTAATTGGTCATATAGGCATGGGTTTATTTCTGGGGTCTCTATTCTTTCCATTGATTTATGTGTCTGTTTTTTGTGCCAGTTTTGTAATCAAAACCATATTGTTTTGACTACTATAGTTCTGTAGTATTGTTTGAAATCAGGGAGCATGATACCTCCAGCTTTTTTCTTCTTTCTCAAGATTGCTTTGGCTATTCGAAGTCTTTTGTAGTTCCATACAAATTTTAGGATTATTTATTTTAGTTCTGCGAAAAATGGCATTGGTATTTTAATAGGGATTGCATTGAATCTGCAGATTGCTTTGGATAGTATGGACATTTTAACAATATAAATTCTTCTGATCCATGAGCACGGTAAATCTTTCCTTTTATTTGTGTCGTCTTCAATTGCTTTCATCAATGTCTTACAGTTTTCAGTGTACATGTCTTGCACTTCCTTGGTTCAATTTATTCCTAGGTATTTCATTCTTTTTGATGTAATTGTAAAGAGGACTGTTTTCTTAATTTCTCTTTCTGATAGTTTGTTGTTAGTGTATAGAAACACAACTGATTTTTGTATATTTATTTTGTATCCTGCAATTTACTGAATTCATTTATTAGTTCTAATAGTTTTTTGGTAGAGTCCTTAGGGTTTTCTATATATAGTATATGTCACCTGCAAATAGTGACAGTTTTACTTCTTCCTTTCTAATATGGATGCCTCTTATTTCTTTTTCTTGTCTGATTACTGTAGCTAGGACTTCCAAAACTATGTTGAATTAAAGTGGCAAGAGTGGGCATCTTTGTCTTGTGCTTTTTTTATTTTTTTACAGATTAGCACCAGAGCTAACAACTGTTGCCAATCTTCTTTTTTTTTTTTAATTGCTTTTTCTCCCCCAATCCCCCAGTACATAGTTGTATATTTTAGTTGTGGGTCCTTCTAGTTGTGGCATGTGGGATGCTGCCTCAACATGGTTTGATGAGTAGTGCCATGTCCGTGCCCAGGATCCAAACTGGTGAAACCCTGGGCAACTGAAGCGGGGTGCGTGAACTTAACCACTCAGCGATGGGGCCAGCCCCTGTCTTGTTCTTGATCTTAGAAGAAAAGATTTCAGCTTTTCGCTATTGAGCATGATGTTAGCTGTGGGTTTGTCACATATGGCTTTTATTATGTTGAGGTATGTTCCCTCTAAACCCACTTTGTTGAGGGTTTTTATCATAAATGGATGTTGAATTTTCTCAAATGCTATTTCTGCAGTTATTGAGATAATCATATGATTTTTATCCTTCATTTTTTTAATGTGCTGTATCACATTGATTGATTTGTGGATATTGAACCATCTTTGTATCCCTGGAATAAATCCCACCTGATAATGGTGTATGATCCTTCTAATGTGTTGTTAAATTTGGTTTGCTAATATTTTGTTGAGGATTTTTGCATCCATGTTCATCAGGGATATTGGCCTGTAATTTTGGTTTTTTTTGTAAAGTCTTTGTCTGGTTTTGATATCAGGGTAATCCTGGCCTCATAGAACAAGTTTGGGAGGAATCCTCCCTCTTCAATTTTTTAGAATAGTTTGAGAAGGGTAGGTATTAAGTCTTCTTTAAATATTTGGTAGAATTCACCTGTGAAGCTGTGTGATCATGGACTTTTGTTTGTTGGGAGTTTTTGACTACTGATGCAATTTCATTACTAGTCATCAATCTGTTCAGATTTTCTATTTCTTTGTGATTCAGTCTTGGAAGATTGTCTGTTCCTAGGAATTTATCCATTTCTTCTAGGTTATCCAATTTGTTGGTGTATAACTGTTTGTAGTAATCCCTTGTGGTCCTTTGTATTTCTGTGGTGTCAGTTGTAACTTTTCTTCTTTCGTTTCTTTCACCTCTCTTTTTTTCTTGATGAGTCTGGCTATTGGTTTATCAATTTTGTTTATCTTTTCAAAGAACTAACTCAGTTTTTAAGTCTTTTCTATTTTAAGTCTCTATTTCATTTATTTCCATTCTGGTCTTCATTATTTCCTTCCTTCAATTAACTTTGGGCTTTATTTGTCCTTCTTTTAGTTCCTTTAGGTGCTAAGTTAGATTGTTTATTTGAGATTTCTCTTGTTTTTCAACATAGGTCTTTATTGCTATAAACTCCCCTCTTAAAACTGTTTTTGCTGCATCCCATAGATTTTGCACTGTTGCATTTCTGTTTTCCTCTGTCTCAAGGTATTTTTTTAATCTCCTCTTTGATCTCTTCACTGTCCCATTGATTGTTTAGTAGTGTGTTGCTTAGCCTCCACATATTTTCTGTTTTTTCCAGTTTTCTTCTTGTAATTGATTTCTAGTTTCATACCATTGTGGTCAGACAATATGCTTGATATGATTTCAATCTTAAATTTATTGAGACTTGTTTTGAACCCTAACATGTGATTTATCCTGAAGAACGTTCACGTGCATTCAAAAAGAATGTGTTCTGCTATTTTTGGATGGAATATTCTGTATCTAATCATTAAATCTATCTGGTCTAATGTGTTGTTTAAGGCCAATGTTTCCTTATTGATTTTCTGTCTGGATGACCCATCTACTGATGTAAGCGCAGTGTTAATGTCCCTTACCATTATTGTGTTACTGCCAATTTTTCCCTTGTGTCTGTTAATATTTGCTTTGTGTTTTTAGGTGCTCCTATATTGGGCGTGTAGATATTTAGAAGTTATATCCTCTTGTTGGATTGTTCCCTTTATCCTTACATAATATCCTTCTTTGTCTCTTGTTGCAGTTTTTGTTTTAAAGTCTATTTTGTCTGATATAAGTATTACTACCTCAGCTTTCTTTTGGTTTCCTTTTGCATGGAGTATCCTTTTCCATCTCTTCACTTTCAGTCTGTGACTGTGTCTCTTGTAGGCAGCATATATGTGGGCCTTGTTTTTTTATCCATCCAGTCACTCTCTGTCTTTTGATTTGGAGCATTTAGTAGATTTATATTTAAAATAAGTATTGATAGATGTGTACTTATTGCCATTTTGTTAATTGTTTTCTGTAATTTTTTGTAGTTCTTCTCTGTTCCTTTCTACTTGTCTTGCTCTCTTCCCTTGTGATTTGATGACTTTCTTTAGTGTTATGTTTGGATTCCTTTTTCTTTATTTTTTGTGCACCTGTTACAGGTTTTTGCCTTGTGGTTACCATGAGGTTCATATATAACAACCTGTGTTTATAGCAGTCTATTTTAAGTTGATGGTCTCTTAAGATCAAATGCATTATAAAAATCCTACATTTTGACTCTCCCCTCCCACATTTTATGTTTTTGATATCATATTTTACCCACTTTCATTTTGTGTATCCTTTAACTTCTTATTGTAGAAGGACTATAACATTCTTAACTCTTAATGTTAATAAAATATCCTCCAATTCAGAGTTGATATTTCTAAAGTTTTGTTTTTATAGACAATGAAGCAATTCATTTGTTGAGCTATTAAGTTGTTGTCTGTTTTGTTTTTCTTTCCTAAATTCAGTACCAGAAATGAAGGAAATAACAGGTAGACTATTTATCCCCATCTAGATACTCTACCTTAAGTTCCCTTGTTTCAGCTTTAAAAGAGCAATGGAAGCTCTACGAATGTCAGATGCTCAGAGACCTTAACAAATTCTATGGCCAAGTCAATCACTAACTTCATCATGATTTTTAGATAAGAAATATTTCTTTTCTTTTTCGTTTGGGTGCCTTGAAAGCCAGTTTTTATTATAGCTCAGTGTTTGGGTGCCCGTGTTTCTTCAGAGTATAGCCACTGTGACAGGAACATGTGATGGCACTAGATCCAGTCCTACAAACCCCTTCCATACATGCTCATATACACGACTTACAATGCATTGGCGTGGCCACTGTCATCTCCTGTCATGCTCCACACTAACCTTTGTGACATGAAGTGCACAGGGTTTCAGATCCATTGCAGGTTTTACAAGAAGGATGACAAGGCTGGTCTTTTCTCCAAATGTCTGAGAGAGAAAGAAACAAGAAGTCAGTCTCCTTTGAACAGGCTCATAGTATTACAGTGTTGCAGAAGATTTTATGGGTAATCTTGTCTCCCTTCCCACCCAAAATTGTATCCCTTCAGTTTTACATTAGCTAAATGTTGGCACCCACCCATTGCCTACCGTGTGGACTTCATTCATTTATTTTTTCTCTTACTTCATTGACAACTGATTATCAAGACTTTCTTTGCAAAATTTCAGTGACGGATAGCCTTAAATACTAGGGGATATTTGAACTAACAAATGTTACTTCTTTCATATTTTAAAAATGTGTGTGGGAGTGAGTGTGTGCTCATATGTATGATTCATGGAAGAGTTTTTGAGTCAAAGGTAATCACTTATTTCCCCAAGATCCTTACATGATCACTTCTCTTCACTTCAAGATGAAGATTGAGAATTCATTGTGCTGTTTGTGGAGAAACATACTTTCTTTTTTTTTGTTCTTTGGAACTAGATTTCATAATTGGTCAATGTTTGGGTCTCTGTGTTCTTCAGAGTAGCCACTGTGGAATACAACCTAAATTTATCTCATCTTAAATTTATCCCAAATCATCATTAAACATCAACATAATGGAGCCGCCCATGAACTTTCTGGCTGGTCAGGTGATAAGCAGGCCATCCCAGGTTAATACACCATTAACCTGGGAAACATTAGAGCTGTTTCCCCTCTCGCTTTCCCTCCAAGAGCATTCAATGGGCAGGCTTCCCCAGGAAGTCAGCAACTCCACAGGAAGATTTCAAAGACATACAAAACAGCCTCAATGACATCACTTAATCAACACACATTGAGATCTTGACTAAATTTTAGTAATTGCTCAGGAATCAGCATGACTCATACAGAGGGAAATTAGAAAAGAAGTTCTAGCTCAGAATGTGTGATATGAATGACCCTGACACTCAGTCAGTTGTTATTACTGGCATCTTACCATTCCCTTCTAATACCTCCTTCCTTCCTCCTTTCCTTCCTTTCTTCCTTCCTTCCTTCCTGCCTCCCTCCCTCCCTTTTTCCTTCCTCTCTTGCCTTTCATTTCCTTCCTTCTCTCACAGAGAGTTAGTCTGGCAGAGTTGGCTCTCTGGTCACACCCGCCTTCAGATCCCAGCTGTGCCGCTTAGGGTAGGGTAACCATGGCTACAGTAATTAAACTCTTAGAGTCCTACTTTCCTCGTCTCTAAAATGAGAGAAAATGATTCATCCTTCATAGGACTGTTGTGAAGACTCAGTAATGGTAGTTCCTTCTGCTTCCTTTCTACTCTCTCCTGATTTCCTCATTTGTTACCGTTGCACCCCATTTCTGAGGCTTTTGTTTTATTTCCCTCTCTTTCTTCTGTTCCATATCTGAAGTAGCACCAGGAAGCACTGCTTGGTTTCTCTGGCGGTGCTCATGGTTAATAAGCTGCTAAGCCTTGCTGCAGAGAAAATTAGATTCAGAGGTGGGTTGGTAGATAGAGAGATAGATAGATCAGTAGATGGTAGAGAGAGATAGATATGTGGATATAAGTCTATAGATATATAGATATAAATGACTGTCCATGCTGTCATGCTGAGAGGCTGGTTTTTTCCTGGTTTGGAGAGAAAAGTCTGCCCTGGTTTTCCAGTAGACTGACTGACTGATGTACTCTCCCTGCAGGGATCTGTTAAGAGCAGAATTAGCCTTGTGCAGAGCAATGCTAGTCAAGGGATTTTCACAAACGTGGTCTGCATGCCTCTTTCCCTGAAAGCCTTTTTAACCTGACAATATCACTTAACCCAAAAGAGAAGGCAGCAGAGAGATAAGCAGCAATCCTGTTTCTAACATCACTCCTCACTAATCATCAGGGAAATGCAAGTCAAAACCACAACAAGATATCCGAGATATCTGCTCACACCTGTCAGAATGGCAGGTATCTATTCCCAAAAAGACAAGAGATAACAAGTGTTGGCGAGGATGTGGAGAAAAGGGACTTGTGCACTGTTGGTGGGGATGTAAATAGATAAAACCACTATGGAAAACAGTATGGAGGTTCCTCAAAAGGTTAAAAATAGAACTACCATATGATCCAGCAATCCCACTTCTGGGTATTTATCTGAAGGAAATGAAATCACTATCTTGAAGAGATATCTGCACCCCATGTTCATTGCAGCATTATTCACAGTAGCCAAGACATGGAAACAGCCTAAGTGTCCGTCAATGGATGATGGATAAAGAAAATGTAGTATATATATATACTATGGGATATTATTCAGCCATAGAAAAGAAGGAAATTCTGCCATTTGTGGCAACATGGATGGACCTTAAGGACATTATGCTAAGTGAAATAAGTCAGACAGAGAAAGACAAATACTGCGCGATCTCACTTATATGTGGAATCTTAAAAAAAAAAACCTCATAGAGTAGATTGGTGGTTGCCAGGATGGGGGTGGGGGGTGGGGTGGGAACTGGGTGAAGGTGGCAAAAGGGTATAAACTTTCAGTGATAAGATGAATAAATCTGGAGATGTCATGTATGACATGGTGACTGTAGTTAATAATACCGTATTGTATTCTTGAAAGTTGCTAAGAAAGTAGACCTTAAAAGTTCTCACCACAAACAAAAAAAGATAATTATGGATGTGTTAACTAACCTTATTGTGGTAACTATTTTGCAGTATATACATATATCAAATCATGTTATACACGTTAAACCTACACAATGTTATATGTCAATGATACCTGAATGAAGCTGAAAAAAAAGATGCTTACTTAATGGCTGAGAGAAGTTATTAAAAGAATAAGAATAATAACAGGCATTGAGCACCTTTAAAATCTTTAATATTATATTTAATATTATATGTCCAGGCCGTGGGTTGATTTTCTTTTGATTTTATCATTTTTATACTAAAATGTTGTACTTACAAAGATATGATTGTTCACATATTTGTTTAAAATATACATACACACGTATTTATAATTACATATATCTCATCTTCCGGTAACTGGATATTTTACTGCGATCTGCTGTAATGTGTATCCATATACTGAAAATTCTGTAATGCCTCCGTGCTTCCACTAGAGGGTGCTCTGTACCCGCAATTAAGAGCAATTAGGCCTGGGCAATGGATAAGGTCATCCTCAGTCAGAGCTCATGATGAAAGATGGGTGGCATAATCTCAACAAGTAAATTTTGACCTTGCTTATAGTTTCTCCTGTTTTCTACTCTAAGAATTCCAGACTGGACAGAACCTCAAAAAAAAAATCACTTTGACCAAGGAAATGTAGCGTCCATCCTTCAAAAATAACTATGGCTCAACCACATAAAACAAGGGTTCTTATTTCAATTTTTTTTGATTAAATAAGCAATACTCGCATGGTTCAAAATGTAGAAAAGGTAAATACCGTGAAGTCTCCCTCCCACCCTTTTTATACAGACTGTGTCTATTCACACTGTTTATCGCGTTGCCCCTTTTTTTGGTAACTCAATATATTTTGGAGACCATTCTTCACAATCCATAAAGAACCTCCTCATTCTTTCAGATGCCTCCACAGTATCTCACTGTATGGATGTATTATGATTCATTTTTCTCCTCTCCTGTTGGTACCCATTTAGTTTTTTCCAATCTTTGCTATTTCAGATAACGCTGCCGTGATTGGGAAGAGAAAGGTGCTTTTCCAGCCTGTTCTTAAAGATGTGCAAGGTCATAGGCTTTTCCTGGTAGCCTCTCCCAGGCAGAACCTCTTAGCACCTCAGGAGCATCCTTAAATGTTGGAGAAGTCTCCACGGCTGAACGTCCTCCCAGTCTTTCCCCTCGGGTGCCCACTGATGTTTTACGCGTGGTCCCCTCCTCTCTCCATTTCTCTCTCACGACTTCTGCATCCCCACTTTCTCCTCACTGCCCAGCTTCTTGGGTTGGTTTTGATCACAGAGACTTCTGATTGCCTGTGATTGCCTTCTCCTCCCTATTGCCCTGTTACCTCTTGTGATTTGAAACCTCCGCCTTCGTCGCTCCTGCAGCGGGCTCTTCACCAAAGGTGGGCTTGCAGTGGGCACAGGTTCTTTTTTATTAAGAAAAATAAAGTGTTTTATTTTTTTAATACAAAAAGGATAAAGAGGAAGTAAACTTCGATAGATAATCTTACCACCCAGAAATATCTCCTGTGTGTATTTTGTTACATAGGTTTCCCATCTTTATAATCAACATGTGAGAATACTTACGTATGTGTATATATGTGTAATTATTTACATCTTCTATATATGTAATACTGACCCTATATTTTGCATTTAATGTTATAAATCTTATAGGCATTTTCTCTTGCCATTAAAACTCTTGTAAACATTATTTTTAATGGTTTGCGTATTTACTTGCATGAGCCATAATTCACTTAATTTTTCTTTTGTTACACTTTTAGATTGCTCCTCTCCTTTTTTTTTTGTTATTATAAATAAAGCTGTCAATATCTTTGCAAGTGCACGTTCTTGCTTGAGTCAGGACTCTGCCTTGCTATTGGGCATCCCAACTGGCCATTATTTGCTACCTTCTTCCGGTGATTATTTCTCCCAGACGTGTATTACTCTCTAGGCCCCCTCGTTGCTTTCTCCCATGAGCTAGGGAGGCTGTTTTGAAAATGACCAAGTGTTTCATGTGGTGCAACTGGACCAGGTTAAAGGGTTAGGGAATAGATTAACTTTTATTGTGACATATTACGTGCTGGGAGCTTTTGTATATGTTCTCTCATTTAATTCTCAAAATGACCTTGTGTGAGGTAGTTTCATGTTGTCATTTTATAGATGAGGGAACTGAGGCTCAGAGAGGATGAGGAACTTGTTCAAGGTCACACAGCTAGTAAAGAACAGAGCCAGGATTTGAATTCAGGTATGCCTGACTCTCCAGCTTGCATTCACTAGACAGATGGTTCAGTAACTAAACTGGATTTCAAAATAGTTTGGTAGAGGCCAAAGCAGTGGGATGCTGGTAAAATGGCTCTTTGGAAACGAAAACAAAACAAAAACTTGATTTGTAGTGTTTGCCAATTCCCCTGGTCTAAATACTCCCACCATAGCTGACTTCAAGCTGCCAATGGTTTGACGATCCACTTATAAAATTCCTGGATGTGTAACAATCAGGGCACGTGGACACACACGGCTCCTTCATACCACGGGGCAAAGGTTTAATTATTTCCCCAGAGACATGTGTTTTCTGCACTCTGCGTTCCGATTGGTTAATTAAGTAAAAATGATGTCCTCCTTTCTGAGTTAACTGAGGCAGCTATATACATCTATGAAACCTTTCAAAAACCAGATTTTCATGGCATCTTTAAAGTTCTCTAAAGTTCACTTACTATCTAGGCCACATATCTCCCCACTATTGAGAAATTTTTTCCCACACGTGAGCGGCTCTCAGCGTTTGTGACTGACTCTGGGATTCCAATCTTTCTCAGAGCATAGGAATTAAGATCAAAAGACAGGCTGGTGATAAATTGTTAGGATGTGGTCAAAGATAAAAAGTTAATTCACCATGTCTGCACTTCATAGATTAGACTATCGTCAGAATATGTAATTAGAGCCCGCTACAAACGTGGTTTTAATCAGTGATGGAAATAGGTGGGTAGGGGAAATGCGCAGGAATTATTCCTAGGACTTTCCAGCACTACCAGGGGGAAAAAACCACTTGAGAAAATCCTAATGATTTAACAGTAATCAAGTAAACAGTTTCCATTCCCAACAGTGGGTTCAGGAAACCAGCTGGAGCCATTATCTTCGTTCAAGGCCCGTGGCCTGCCCCACTGGACATTTCCACCCATGGTGGCTCCGTGTGATGCCTGAGTTCCTGCTGAAGCCATCGCAGCCTGTTTAACACTGGTTCTGTCACTGCTATGTGGCAACACTGGATTAAGTATTCGTCACACTATCTTAGTGACTGGGGCAGGGGTCCGGGCATGGTCTGTACTTTTGTGCAGTGACTTTCTGGTGGTGGGAAGAACAGAGTCGAACAGCCATCTTTGGCGATTATTTAATCTTGGCTAGAGGATTTCCAGACATATCTGAGGTGTAGGGAAATCTCCGTCCCTCGACAGGGTAGGAGGAATTCCCATTCTCTTGGTAACTGACAGAGAATGATGGCTCTCTCCTCGTTGCCACCCTCCTCGTGATTGGCCACCTTATTGAAAGAGGAGTTCAATGAACTCTAGTTGGATTTTATTTCAAGAGTGTTTCCCCGGCACATGCTGACTAGACTCACGGGGTGGGTCACGGTCTGCGGCTGCGAGCGCCATCTTTTTTGTGCTGTACTTCACTGGGCGAAGGAATGGACTTCCTACTTTACCTTTCCTACCTGCATCTGAATCTGTATTTAAAACAATGACAAAACCTGGCTGGTACCACGTAGGCAGCTACGTTCTCTCACGAACACTCTGTAAGTTGTCTGGGCTCCCTCTCACTAGACCCAGGATGACTGCAACCTGCTTTCCAGCATCTTCGAGGTGTAGCCCTTTCATCCTTGCTCTCTGGAACCCTCTGCTCTCCTACCACACTCTCAACCTTGTTTTTAAGGAAAAGAAGTCAGGAGAAAGCTGTAGGGATGGCTCAGATCCTCCCAGGGCCTTATGAAGTGCGTGTCCTATTCACGGTCCATTTCAGTGAAACTATGCTGGGGGAGGTGAGCTATGGCCTTTCCTTGCTCAGTGACAAAACAGTTTTTTCTCTTTGTTAACAGCCTGCCTGTCTTATTTCCTAGATCATAGAAGTGGAAAAGGGCAGCCATGTCACTGACTTGATTGCTTTTCTCCAGCCATGAGAAACATTGTCATCTGCTTCCTGAATCCCTCATTAGTGCTAAATTCCCAATTGGACTAATTCCTTCCTCTCTTCAAAAACATCACATTTTGATAATAGAAGATGTAGAGGGATGGGTGTGGTTCTTCGACAAAGGGGAACAATCAAAGCCTGATTTCTGCTTGCTAAGAGCGTAGTCTAGTTGAAAGGGATGTGTAATCATTTGGGGAATCAAGTCTGCTCTGACTCCGGGCTCCCTGGACCTTTCCATCATCTGGACGCCAGATAAAATACAGATGTTCTGAGCTAGAAACACAGCACCAGACTATTTTCCTCTTGGCTTGCACTGCCTCTCAAATGCCTGAATGCCAGACAAACTCATTTTCAGCATTTTGGTTCAGCTATAATTCACGGAAGATATCCCAATCTGGATTGAATGATTTTCTTCCCGGCTATGTCTCTGAAATTAGCCCTGTGCTCTCCGTGGGCTTTGGCTGCTGGGTTTGGGACTGTCTCTGAGCTGCTTTTCCTTTAAGTCACATGAGCAGCACTGTCATAGTAGACAGCCATGGACATCCTTCCTCTGAAACCCAGCAAGAGCCTTTTCTCCTGCCCCAGATCGATCACTCTCTCCAGCCCTTAGAAGACTCCTCCGGAGCAGACCTCCCTTCAGCTGCCGTAGCTTCTGTACTGAAATGACCTTTTTGCCAAATCCTTGCCTTGAAATCAGAGAGCATCTCTTGTTTTCGTGAGCGCCTCTGCATCGAATATGAGTCAGATTTTTCCAGCAGGAAGAGGATTTTGTTTTTAACCACCTCAGATACGGAGAGGTCACTGAAAGTTTGTGATTACCTTGCAAGGAAGCCTGTGACTGAGGCTCCAATGTGAGGAGGCCAATCGTGCAGACTCAGGTAGGAGTGAATACGCGCAGGCTTTTCTGCTAGATTCCAGGATCCCGCACTTTCCTCCCTCCTGTCCCCTCTCAAGCCCTCCTCTTTTCCCATCTGCAACAGGCGAGGGCAAGTTTTAAAAGGCAAGCTTGCATGATGGCAAGCTCTAATAATCCAGCTAGAAAGAGCAGCTGTTTTAGCTTCAGTTCCAATACTTTAGAGTTCTTCCTTATCTATCTGGAAAAGCCAATCCTACTGGTAACCATGATAAAGAGGTACATTAATGTGATAGAAGCTATTCTGAAATCTTTGAGAAAATAGTAGTCTGGCCATTTCCCTATATGACTCTCTTTGTGTGTTCCAAGGGCTACTCTATCCAGGTAGAAAGTCAAGTGGCCAGACCAATCTTAAGTTGCCCTTTGGGTTTTCCCTCCTGCCAAATGCCAACCAACCGCAGCCTCCTACCCTCTCCCACCGTGAACATCAAAGAGGTCCCAGGAGTGGCTCAAACTAGATTCTCACTCTGAACTTTTGTTTCACTGCCCATCCTTCATCTCTTGGAGATCCCAAAGGCAAGGCTTAAAGAAGAGGAGGGTTGGGATGCAGAGGAGGAAGCTAGACACCTGTGATCTCTCTTGGGAGGCACATACCATTCCAGAATTTCCCTTCCACCTGGGTCTGGGTGGGACTCACACACGTCCCATTCAGCAGCCACAGTCCTTCTCGGCAGCTGCTGCACTCATCGTAGGCAAGGCCCGTGCAGGTTTTGCAGGCTCGGTGACAGGGCTCACATTCTCCTATCTCTGGGTCGCCGTGGAGGCCAGGGCCACAGTTCCTCACACAACTGCCGCCTACATAAGAACACAGAGAGAAGCATGAAGGCGGAACCTTGGCTGGCTTAGCTCAGTGCTCTGTGCAAGGCCAAGTTCTAAACAGGCCAAAGGGAATCTCAGGAACATTTTTGTTTGAGTTTATTTTTAAAGAAACCAAGATGGCATTAGCTTATTTCATCCAAGAAATGTGCCTTAAGAAATCCAACCCTTTGAGCCCTCTTTTAACTGAAAATTTAAATTGGCTCGAAGGGTTAAGAACATAGAAAAAAGAATTTTACATTCTCAAGGGCTTGAAAAACTGCAAATAAAATGAATCTCTGTATAGAGAACCACTGGAGATCATTATGGGCTGTCTGCTCCACTCTCTCTCCCACAAACCTTCAAGAGTGCTGGGCTATTATTCTTCAACTGGAAGACTCACAGTGTATTTCTTTCATAACTATCTACTTCTTTCAAAGTCAATGAATTGAGCGAAACCTAAGACGAGGACCTCGTTTAACTTTTACAGTGCTCAGGAATATGTAGCATGGATTAAGTCTCAAGGAAAGAGTCATGGCCCTGAACATTGCAGGTGACTTCAATTCCAAAGCATTTGGATCTTCAGCATCCCCCCATTGCCATGCTGCATTCAGTCTCGTATCCATCAGCTGGGAGATATTTGAAATTAATTAGTGAAATGAGAATTATGTTTCAGTAATAAAAGGAGAAGGAAGTACTCCCGGCTAATGTTTATTTTCAAACCAAATTAAAATTCCTCCTTGGACAAGAGGCACATGAAGACTCTAAAACCAATCAAATGAGTGCTCCCATTTCTGGGTAGAGCTCTGGAGCCTTGTTCTCATTTTGTACGATGCCATTTTTGGGCTTACCCAAGAGAAAGAAGCCCTCTTCACACCAGTAACACTCATTCTGGTCGCAGCTGCCACAGTTGGTATCACATGCTTTGCATTCTAATTCTTCACTGTAGGTCTTCTCAGGACAGGCTTTATAGCAGTGGTGTTCAAACCTGGGGGAGAAGGCAGAGTTTCTCCCATGAGCTATGTTGACCTACTTCTCTTAACCACCATCATTTAATCTCCTTATACATGTCTACCATCATTTTTAACAGGGGTTGATATTTGGGTTTCAGGGGAGAAAAGCTCCTCTCAGTCTGTATGCCCTCCAAACAAGTCATTAACCACTTGCCTCTGGACTCGGAGGACCGATTATCAGGGCAGCTGTGAGGAGGTTGGAGAGAAGGAAAGGGGTCCTGATATTCATTTACGGAGCACTGATTATGTGTCAAGTATTAACTCATTTAAACCTCCACACAAGCCCCATATGGTAGCTGTTATCTTTAATTTCTAGATAAAGGAACTGAGTCTCAAGATTCAGTGCTCAAAGTCTCATAGGTAGTTACAGGTGGGACTAAGATTTTAATCAAGATCTGTTTAAACAGACTGCTTGTGTGCTTTTGCCACATGGCACCTGCGAGGGCTGCAACAGATCAGTGATGAGTTCAAATAGCTTACCAAAATGTCTGTAAGCCAATTGTTAATATTAACAGTGAAGTGCCTTAGCTTTTATGTATATATGTTTTTACACAGATTGTCCATTATTCTCATTCTACAGTAAAATGTTTAATTCAAACTCCACTGAATTACAGGCTCACTTGAAGGGGGAGTGGAATGAAGTTGAACTTTGCCCTTTGGTGAATTTCATAGCATCAACAAGATATCAGAGGAGAGCTTTGCATTTCTTTATTAACTTCTATTTACAGTGTTTAGTTAGGTGAATTCACAGTTACTAAATATTCTAAAGGGTTATAAATGTGTGTTTCTGAAACAACTATCTCATGTTTTACCCTTAGTGATATTGGGCGTGTTCCTTCAGTGTATTTGTTTCTCGAAGGGTTTTATGAAACATGCTCATTAGTGGGCGGTGGTAAGCTGGAGAAGCTGACAAGAGTGGTTCCAAAATTTGCCAGAGGATGCTCTCAGGTGACAGGAAGTAGGTGCAGGTTAAGAGGCGTGTTCTGGTGTCAAAATGAAGAAGGGTAGAGTTAGGCTGGAGGGATGCAGAGTGGTAAGAGGGACGAAGAGGAGAATTCTTCCCCCATTTCTGCATGGTCACTATTTCTTTCTTTGAGTCCTGAAGTTCTCCTTCCTCCATTCTTGGAGGAACATTTTATGCCCCTAGCTGTGTGACCTCACCAAGGATTGCTTGCATTTCTGCTGTTCATCTCTGCTGGGGGCCTCTGTGGCAGGCCATATGCTGGCTAAATGCCAACTATGAACAGGCTGACAAATGACTTTCTGCTCATTTCTGTCATCTAGTCTACCTTACAATAAGCCAGCCTGGGGGCCTCTTCTCCACCCTGCCTCCCCTGTTTGAATGGAACAATAATTTAAATCAGCAGGTCAGGAGTGCCATAATATAGAGACAGTCAAAGTAGAGAATAATAGGCTACTCTAGAAAACCTCAGTTAAAACCATAAGGTTAAATAATGATAAGGTTAACTGATCGTTTTTAATGTTTCAGCTTTTTGGATTTTCCTTTCCCTCCCATCCTTCTCACCCCTTTGAACATCTTCCCACCCATTACCCCACCTCCAGCTCCTGGAATCTGACAGAGGTGAAAGGCAGTGTGATGACAGGAGGAGTCAGCCCATCACAGTTGAGGTGACCCAAATCTAGACACCCCCACTAGCTTTGTGGTGCAATGTGAGGGAACCCATAGCCTCTCTGAGCTTCAGCTTTCTCTTCTGGAGAATAACATTGATCCCATGTCCCTGACAATCTTCATGGAAAGGCGAAGAAAGGAAGTGGATGTGAGAACCTGTCATCACAAAACTCCCCACTTCCTATGATGACAGGGAGGACTGTGCAGCCTCTGCAAAATCTGGGCCTCCCTTTTCTTTTCACCTCCCTTTCTTCGTTTTTCTTCCAAGATCGGCACCAATGTACCCTGAAAGGGAAACTAGACTAGAAACGGGAGGTGATGTGGAGACACACCATCTTTGCTTTGTAGATCTGTCTTAGGAAATTTGAGGAGGATAGTTATCCAGTGGTCTGTGTCTCTCATTACCCTGGGGATGATTAAGAACTAATGTAGCACGTGGCTTCATCCTGGACCGTCTGACTCCCATTAAGGACAAGGTCTCCATGCAGACGTTTGGAAACAGCTTGTGTGGGGTCGGGTATATTATTAAGGTCTGTCCATAAACAGCAAGGTCTGAATCTTGGTAACCCATGGCAAGATTCCTAGACACCAGTGTCAGTTGGGTGACTTCCAAGACCAAGAAAGAGAAGGCCTCCTTTCGAGGCAAGAGAACAGCTGGGCTCTTAATGCTCAATCCAAGAATTGTTCCTTAATAGCCTGACAGGGTTGAGTTGCTTCAGGCTGCAGGGCCTCTTTGCTTTAATCACTGGACTTTAGGATTAAATTAGTAATGCTTAAACTGCAGAAAAGTTAGTGCCATGAAAAAGAAGACCAGACTTACATGTAATACCCCATAGCGCATGACGTGCAGGTTCCTGGATCATCTGGAAAAAAATTATAAGAAGGAAAAATAAAAATCATCAAGAGTTCATCATTTGGAAAAGTCGTGGCTTGAGACAAATAATCTTCTGGGATAGTTTCACGAAATGTACTCTGTAGAAATGACATTCGAACAGATTGCACCATTTTTTTTGTTAGTAATAAGATATGTGCCATGATTTATCTTTTTCAAAGCTAGTCAAATAAGAGTTCTCATAATTACTTGGCCCTGACTTTCAAGAAGGAATAGGTCCAAGCTACTGGGTCCTCAAATTGCAGATCAACCATCCACATTAAGAAACTCCTGGCACCAAGCATGTCCACACACATACACATTGGAAGGGGCTGCAAGCTTCCCACCCTGAATGGTGGGTTTTCCGTGAGTTACTCCATCGCCTGCCAATGTGAGGGAGTGTCTTTTGGGAGGCTCCTTTGAAATCTGGACAGTTACTTTTTCCCAATATAGTATTTACTTTGTGTTCCACACTTCACAACCCTCTTAAAGAAACCGTCCTGTTCTCATTAAGTCTAATGATTCAATGTGTCCCTGTTGGCTCAGAGAAGGACTCTTTACTGCAGCTTTTGGGGGACTTAATGAGAGAGAAAGAACTTTAAGAATCACTAACTCACTTATTTCCCTCTCTCCTAACCCTCCCTGAAAGATGCTAATCCCCAGATCCAATTATTAAGGGAATTCTGCAACTTCCTCTGGACCAGAGTTCTTGGGAGTAACAGAGTTACACCTCCAGCAAGTTCTTTCTGTCATCCGATCTACACTCCAGACCTACACTTTCATTCTAATAGGAGATAGAAAACAATTGCTCCTCTTTAAAACATTCCTCTTGGTACACGAAGATTTTATGTCACCTTTAACTTTAACCAAATAAAACTATGTCCTTTGAACTTTGTGCCTAGCTTCCTCTTCTAATCTAGTCCAGGCTGTATTCTGGTTTTCACAAAGTCTGCCCCTTGTGGTAGAGTCAACATCGCCTGAATCTTCAGTCAAACATTCATCTTGGGTCCTCCTAGGCATGTTGCAAGACACTACTGTGTATTACACATAATACAACTAAGGCATTGCACCAAAAATTATAGTGGACAAATTTCTAGAAGAGGCTCTGCCATTCAAGCAGGGATCCCCAGAAGCTTCTGGAAATCATCTAGTGATGATGCAGTGGAGAGGGCACTGGCCTGGAGACTGGTCTACCTGTTTCTAGTTTGAAGTTTTAACCCTGGCCTGACTGTCTTGCATTGTATAAACGTCACTGTGCTTTCCAGGTCCTGGTTTCTACTGGTGTAAAATGAACTGGTTGGACAAGATAGTTGCTAAGCTTCCCCAAAAGCCAAAGATTCTGAAGCTCCATCTAGCAGGAGTTGGCAAACTATGGCCCACCCAGCCAGCCATGCCCTTTCATTTACCTACTGTGCATGAATGCTTTTGTGCTACAGTGTCAGAGCTGGGTAGTTGCAATAGAGATAGAAAATATTTACCATCTGCCACTTTACCAAAAATGTTTGCTGGCCCCTGGCTATAGTACTATTGGCTCCTGACTTTGTCATGGTCACCTTTGTTAGGTAACACAGGTATAAATGTTATTATCTTAACAGCTGGCCCCAGTGTGCCTCTTAGGGAGAAAATTGTATATATTTAGAAAAATACCCTCTTAAACTACTTGGGGTAGAAGTTTAATCGGAAGGACTGAACAAGAGCCAAGAGAACCAAGGAGATAGAAATGCCCTTCTGCAGGAGGCCATGATTTGCTCACGGAGGGGAATGGTTTTTATGTCTGGGTCCACATGGTTTGTTATAGGACGACTAGAGCCTGACAGCGAAATGAACCAAAAGCCAGGCTAATTAAGTGCAATCAGGAGTCTGAAGCTAGAGGTGCCATGAAAAAGAAAAGCTCACTGGAATTCTTAGAATTCTTGGGGGAGGGTTTTAGGCTTCCATGGATTGGGTATCAGAATCCATTTTAGGGGGGTGCAAAGGCCCCAGTGATCACGAGTGTGTCCACTGGGTCAGTTTACTTCCTGCTACACGTCTGTGTTTGCAGCCATATTGTTTTCTATTCTGCCCCTAAATAAGTTGCTACTATTCAGCCCGCATTTGGGCAGATTACTTTTCCCTGCCTGTCCCCAATGAACAAATTTGACTCTGACAGTTTTGCTAATTTGGCAAGGGCTGGGGAAATTCTAATCCTTTTCTCTAATGTTCTGGTCATCCCTCCCATCCAGGAACTTAATGAGTTTGCTCTCCGCTCCTTTAAGCAGGTCACTGACGAAAATATTAAACAGAACCAAGCCTCAGAAATGTGCATACCAATGTAATTCTGAGTTCAGGGACTTTTCCAGCCCAGTTGCTGGAAGTGGTACCTTTACAACAGTTTGCATAAATGAATAATGCATAGAGCAGAAATTCTGTCTTGTAACAACTTATGAATGCCCATTAGTCTTTCTCATTATTACCAGTTGTTCTAAAAACTAAGAACTATTTTTAAAATTTTTCCACTCCAGAAGATCCACCAGTCAGACATAAGCTAAATGGATTTAGCTTGACCACTGAGAGGCAGCTGTTATGGGATTAAGGAAAGGTAACAATCCCAAACCTAGAGGTTGACTCTAAGTCATCTTGGCATTTGGATGGTGAGGAGGGGTGGCTTAAGGAGAAAGATGAACTTTCCTGGCTTCTAATGTGAGTGTGTGTGGGGGGGAGGGGGGCAGGAGAGAGTCTAAACAAGCTAGAATTGCTAACTGTCTTAGAAGGTGTTATCCAAAGTACGATGTTTAAATAGCTCTGGTTGTTTGATCTTGTCAAACTTTTGAGCTGAGAGAGCATATTTGGAGGAGGGATGGGGCAATTTCAGTCAGAATTCAGAGAGAGAACCTCACACATTTGGCAAAAAGCCTTCAGTAGTGGTCACTGGCTTCTGGCTCCTCACATCCCGGCTAAGGAGAATGTGTGAGCAGATGCCTTGTCAAGACACGGACACAGCCTGTCTTTCTTGAGAAAGCTCATTTTTATTGTCTCATTTTTACGGGGGGGCGGGGGGGTTGGCAAGACCACAGTGTCCACTCTGTCTGGAGAGGTCATCATGATCCTCTGTGTCACCCTTCCACTGTTTCCTTGGCAATCACAGGGCTGGGATTCATCACAAATTCACTGTCCTCAAGGAGACATTGACTTTTGCTGTCAATGTCACCTTCAGTGGTTAACTTACGTTCTCAGCCATTTTATTTTGTTCTCAGTAATACCTATAGCCTTCACCATCGAGTATGGACGGATCATGGCCGTGTTCTGCACATTCGTGTGTTGCTTAACAATAGGGATATGTTCTGAGAAATGTGTCCTTGTGCGAACATTATAGAGTATACCAAAGGGGAACAAAATTTGCCACTCCAAAATGTGACTCTCTAACACGAGGACAATTTTAGACTGATTATTTTTAAGAAACAAAAGACTCAGAAAGTTTTTTTTTGTTACCTCCCCCTTAACTGCCTAAAAGAATTCAGATAAAAATCCTGTCTCAGGAAGCGAGCTATCACCTTAGCATAACATATGTGAGGTAGCAGACAGGGAGGAACCTAGAAAAGCCTGTTTGTTGGGCTCCCCTCTATGTTCTTCTGTTTCTGTGTGGCCAAACACTTGTTTTTCAACCTTTTCTCCTTTTCACCTAGCTGTGAATTGCCTTCCTTCCTCATGAAGTCCCTGACCCTCCCCACCCCAACATCTTCTTTTGTCTTTAGCTGAGGGTGATATTTAAGGTGAGAGCTTCAGCCATTTTGGTGAGTTACTCGGTTTTCCTGGTTTCTCCCATGTGTAACATGTTATTAAACTTTTCTTTGTTTTTCTCATGTTAATCTGTCTCACGTCAATTTAATTTTTAGACCAGCCAGAAGAACCTAGAAGGATAGAAGAAAATTTCTTCCTCTCCTAAGTACTTACACAAACCTAGATGGTATAGCCTGCTACACACCTATGTTATATGGTACTAATCTTATGAGACCAAGGTTGTTAATGTGGTCTGTCATTGACAGAAATATTGTTATGTGGTGAATGACTGTACATCATATCTACAAAATGTGTTGGAAAGGGGACATTTTAAACTTGAGATGGAATTGAATATTTAACAGTGTCCAGAGAAAAATAATTTATTTTTATGGTTTATATAAACTTTGAGTCACATAATTAAAGATACATACAAGCTAAAATAACTCTAATTTGCTTTTTCTAATTTTATTGTTCTTATTTTATGTTTATTTTTCATTTGGGGGAGACAGAAGAAACTTTGTATCTTAAGAATAGCCCTTTATCATATAATATCTATAATGTTAGGAAGAATAAACTCTCTGCAAAAAGGAGAGGAAGTTCATTTCAAGGTGCTGCTAACTTACCTTTGGCTAGTTCTTTCAAGACATATTTTTGGGCATCTAGGACTTTCATCCATACCCCATGCTAGCCAGCTCTCCCTCTGCCACTGCCTATTGAAACCTGTCTGTCCTGTGTCCCATTATAGCAAAGACCTGCTAGGTTACTGCTTTGGGATGATAGACTAATGGACATGTTAAACCTGGACTCTTGGGAGGCTCCTAGGCTCTCACTCACCTCAGTCTCTTCTCAGGTGTCCTAAATTCGTTCAGCTCCTTCTATCTTGACCTCTTTGGCTAGAACTATAAACGTGCCATAAAATGGCACCCACCTTATTATAATTCAACATACCCCGAATGCTTGCTTTTCCCAGATGATCTCAACCTTTTAGCTCACTCACCTTCCCAAGTCCAATTACCTATATCCTAGGCTCTACCAAACCTGGGGCTCTATTCACCTTCTCTGTGCCTCCCACACTTAGGCAACGTATTACACCAAACTGCTGCTCCATCCATACTTCATAGGTTTCTAGCTCCAATAACTCTCCAAGCTCCATCAAGAACAGAAATCTAAAGTAGTAATCTCCATACATTTTTGATTGATCACCCCATTGTTTTTAAAAAAAATTAGCCTGTGCCTGTAATGCATATACGTGTGTGGATAAATTATTTATATGTACTGGTGCAAGGATACTTTACATATATTAAAAAGGTTTGCTAAAGTAGAAAATTTAAGAGGATAACATAAAAATAATTGTGATTACAGGTTCTATTTTTTTCTGTAGCCCAATGGGTTGTCTTCTACACCTCTCCTTGGAGACCAGTGACTCAGGCCACACCTAACCAAATGCCACATCTGAGCTAATGAATTCATACATTAACCTTCCAAAAGTATGTTTAACATTTCATCCCTTAAAGTTATAACTGGAAGGAATGGCTCTCTGATGGGTTCCTTCATCTGCATGTATAGAAGGAGCCCCTGCATTTGGCTTCCAGCCCTTCCTTATTTGTAGACAGACCATATGATTCTAATTAACTTGCTCAACTAGCATTTTTGGGTTGAGAGATAAGTTGAAAATATAGATATGAATGAACATGTCTGAATAATAAGACTAGATTCCACTTTTCCCACATCTCCACCACCCTCTATAGCTTTACTACCTAAAGTTGTTCCCCAGAACAAACTTTCTAGTTGAAAAGAACCAATGATCATGTCCCTATGAAAGACAGCCTAAAAGTTCATCTGTTGGACGTAGGTTAAAAAAATATGGTACATTTATACAAAATGGGCTAGTAGACAGCCATTAAAATTCTGTTCCTCAAGAGTGTTCAATGACATGGAAACATTTTCATGAGAGATTATGAGAAAGGATGATAATCTATATGTAGATATGTATATAGTGTATGTCTAGCTATCTACCTGAATAGATATGGCTTTATCAACAATCAAGGAAAAAAGCTAAAGTGTTAACAGTAGTCATCTCTGTCTGATTTCATTTATGTATATGTATATGTTTCTATATTTTCTTAATAAATGTGTGTTATAGAATTAATTAGAACCAAAAATGCTATTAAGGAAAGACAGAAAGTGCTCAGGTTATGAGACCCAGGGTCATTTGGGCTACATGTTTGGACACAGTCTCCTCCCACGGGTCTCCCCAAGGGAGCTGGGTTTTTCGTTATGGTCTTCATTTTCTGTCCCTTTCCTGCCGACTTCTATCTTCTCATCTTTCCATTTTGTCTCTCAGAACTTCTTAATTCTACCTCACCAGGACAAGACCGACGTTCTTCCACGGTGTGGTTAAAATGGTGGCAGATGTTTATACAAACTCCTTTTAAAATATTCACTTTTAATATATATTGCTTTTCTGATAGGATTCTGTAAAGGAGGCAGATGACTAGGCCCTGCCTCAGACTCACTCAGCAGACTAGGATCTGTCACAAGTATTCTTAGACAATTCCCGTTTGGAGCTCTTGCAGCCTTGTTGGAGCATCAGCAGAATGTCCACCCCCTACTGAGATGTACTACTGCTCCGTCTGAGCAGAGAGAGAGCATTACAAGCAGCCAGTACATAATTTACTTTGGGAGATAATTAACCACATTGTCAATAATGCATATTCTCCCGGAGTAAATATGTACTTAGTTATTAGACGATGCTGTACAAATTTGTAGGAGAGTCACTGACATTCTTCAATCCATCCAAGGATAATGAACTGGGTAAGAGATTTATATATTCCCAAAGAGTGCAGCTAATTATAAGCCTCAAATTGCACTAAAAAGTACATAATTCACATAGGTCTTGTCCTTAGAATTGCTTTAAATAATTAACACTCAAATACAAAATGGACCCTATGACAGCTTTGCCAAAGCAGAAGATTTTTCTGGAGGGTTCAGTGGTGCTGGGATACACAGTATTTGGTTGGGGAGACTGTTGATGATTTTCAATCATTTTGTCCTCATTGGTGTCCAAGGACAATGAATAAATATTTGAATTGGCAGTAATGCAAATGGTGCAGCTGACAATGGGGCACAACCCCCTGGAGGGACACAGTAGTAGAAGAGACCTGAATAAATAATCTAAATCATTGTCTACAAATGTTGGCTAAAAGAGAGCTCAGTTCTCTATTGGACTCTCATCTTTACCAAATCCTCTGATTCCAACAAAGGAATGTCATAATTGGCAGGCTGTTTGTGGATTTTCACCCTTCTCTAGGCTGACTAGCACGTGGAAGTGATGTACAAATATACACAGCTGAGGGCCTATAAGGACTGCTCACTACAGCTGTATGTTCATTCACTTATTCATTCTGGAGCTTACATTTTAGGGAGAAGAAAGACAATAAAAGAAAAATCAGGTAATTATTAAAATGTAAATAAAATGTAAATCTGCAATAAATGCATGAAACAGCCACTAAAATGCAAGCTCTCTGCAGACAGTTTGTTTTGTTTTGTTTTCTCGTGCCTTAGTACCAAGAGGATTGCCTGGCACAAAGTAGATGCTCCAGTAATATGCATTGAATGAAGAAGAGACACACAAAAATAAGTACATCAATTCAGATAGAGAGTTAGAGAGTGATGAGACTGGAGTGGAGAAGAGATGTCTTGGTTTAGATAGGCTAGTTAGGGAGAGAGCCTTTTAAGAATTGACATTTGAGTAGAGATTTGAATGATGACAAGGAGCTAGCCATGTGAAGTTCTGAGGGCACAGTGTTCTAGACAGAGACCAAGAAAAGCCTGATCTGTTCAAGGAACATCAAGATGGCCAGTGAGGCTGGAGGGGATGAAGAGAAAGGAAGAGAGTCAGGAGATGAGGCCAAGGTCATGGGCAGGATCAGACCAAATATGCTCTTATAGGTCAGGGAAAGAGGTTTGCATTCTAATCTAAGAGTAATGGGGAGACAGGAGAAGCTTTATAGAAAAGATCTGATGTGATCTGATTTACTTAAAAAGATCACTGTGGGTGTTGTAATAAGTAGAAAATGACTTATTTAACTGTAGAAATGGTTACATCTATTAAATCTTGCAAAACTAGGATTACATGTAACACATTTGAGAAACACTTTTTTTTCCTGAGGAAGATTCGCCCTGAGCTAACATCCGTGCTAATTTCCCTCTACTTTTTAGTATGTGGGCCACCCACACAGCTTGGCCACTAATAGAGTGGTGTAGCTCTGTGCCCAGGAACTGAACCCTGGCCACCGAAGTGGAGCACACTGAACTTAACCACTAGGCCACTGGGGCTGGCCTGAGAAACACTCTTTTAAGGAATATACTAGAGGAGAAATGATTAGGGATAAACTAAGACCGTGAGTGCAGTAATGAAGAAGAATCAGAGTGGAGAGAAACTAAAAGGGTAAAATCAAGATTACATGATAAAATGTGGGAGGTGAGGAAGTAGGATGACTTCCTGACTCCTGCTTGAGCACCTGGATGGATGGAAAATGAGGACCACCTAGCAGTGAAGTGGACTTAGGAGCAATAATACTTAACTGATCATGTACGATAGTCCATATACTGCTTTGATATTATAAAGAGTATATACAGATAAGAAAGGCAATCTCTACCTTCAAGGAGTTTGCAATCTGATGAGGGTACAGTAATAAACAAAGCTAATTAGAGAAGAAACCGCAATGTGGCAAAATGTAGGGTAGATAAACAAACATCTAATCTAGCACACCACAGAAATATTTGTTTAGGACCTGCAAGAAACCAAATTATAATTCTCCTTCTTTCTTCCTGCTTACCTAGTTTTTATCTCTCTTTTTGGATGGAAAAACTCAAAGCATTCTTATTATAGTTAGAGTTGCCAGATAAAATACAAAATTGAAAGGTGAACCCAAGGACTACAGTTTCAGTGGTAAGGATGAACGAAAAACAAACTTGCCAAGAGAAGGGGACAGCAAAAAAACATCATCTTGGGCTTGATCTTGGCATTGGGTAGATTACAAAACAACAAAAACCCCCAACAAAAAGCCAGCAACAACAAAAAACCTCCTCTGAGAATTGTAACCATAAACTGGATCTCACATTGGTTTATAATCAGAATTCATGTTATCTGTGTGTTCTGGAACATCTCAAAAGGAAAATTCAACTTAAAGTAGTCCCAGGTAGGTACCTGAGGCAGTTGGTAGAAGCAAATGCAAATCCTCTCTAGAGGAATGTAGTCTTAACCCAGATCTGAAAGTATTCTCATGGGTAAATTTTCAAGAAAATGGTCACAGTTTAAAAACATAACCCACACAAGGAAATCAGGTACTGTGAAAGTCAGCAGAAATAACACATAGCAGAATCAGACCCACAGAGACTACAGATCTTGAAATTATCTGACACAGTATATAAAAATAACAAATATTTAATGCTTTTTACAAAATGAAAGAGCAACTTGAAACCAGAAAAGTAATCAAACAGTTTTGAAAAGAACCAAATATAACCTCTACAAGTGAAACATAAAAATTGGAATTTAAAACTCAGTGGGTTGATTAAACAGCAGGTTAGGCATAGCAGAAAGAAAATTAGCAAATTCAAAGATAGATACAAAGAAAAGCTTGGAAATTCAGTCCAGAAAGACAAACAGATAGAAAACAGGAAAGAGAAATAAGAGATATTGAGTTTAGAATGAGAAGGTCTAATATGTGTCAAAGTTCCAAAAAGAGATAATAGAGAGAATGGGAAAAAGGCAATATTCAAAGAGAATAGAATGTCTGAGAATTTTCCAGAATTGTTAAAAGATACCAAACCAAGAAAAAGTATCTGCAAGAAGACCCACCATACTAAAATTGCAGAATAATCAAGAAAACAAACAGCTTAGTCTGTGGAGAATGACAAAGAGACAGTGTGTAAGAAGAAAGAAAATACCTTGAGAAGAGGACTTGAAAATTTGGTGGATGAAAGAGCATCAGTCATTTTAGAAACACAGTGGCAGAAAGATCTTTGAAATTTTGATGAAAGATTTGGAATCATAAAATATAAGAGCCACAAGTGAACTTAGCCTCAAGGCCCAGCTCAAATGTCATAAGAGTATGAGGCATTTTTGTTTGTTTCTTTTGAGTCCTTTGGTTCATCGGACAGAATGAATCTTTTTTCTGAGCTTCTGATAAACTTTGTATTGAGGCTGCAGCTATCATCCACGTAGGGTGTAGTGAATTGTTAATGATCTGCCATAGTCAGGGAATAGAGCTTACTCATCTCTGCAAACCTAGCGCCTGGTGTTAGGCCCAGCATTAATTCATTCCTTCCACAAATATATTTTGAATCCTACCAGGACTACAGTGATGACTAATTCCTCGTACAATATGGAGCTCAGGGGAGAATGCAGCAAGTAAAAAGATCTTGCAATGAATGCTGTGTGATCAGTGTTACCAACGGGATTATGAGCAATTTACTAGGAAGAAAATAGGGTGATACCTAAACCGGGGGTAGGGGTGTGGTGGGGATGGTGGGGAGCGCAGTAATAGAAGGGTTTCTTGAAGAAGTGAAGGCTTACATGAGAACTGAAAAATGAATCTGAGGGAGAGAGGGTAGAATCCTTTCCATGCGGAAAGGCCTGAAGGCAGAGAGAGCTAAATAAATGAAGGTAATTCCTTTAGTAAAAGCGCTCATGAGGTTCCCCTTGAAGCAACTATAGAGGGAGTGACAAGATCTTGTCAGAATACAGTACAGTTCCTCTTACCTTCAAAACATACAGGTTTTTTAGTAAAAGAATGGGAAAAGTACAAAAGCGGGCTGCAAAGAATTTGGGGTAGCGAGTGTAAGGAGTAGATGTTGGGGCTCAAGGAAGCAAGAAGAGACAGGAGAGAGAAGACTGAAGAGAGTAGTGGCTGGGTCAGGAGAAGCTGTATGTCATGCTTGGGAGTACAGACTTTATACAGAGCCATGAGAAATCATTTTAGATTTGTAGGCAGTTGTTATGATCAGGTTTAAATTTTAGAAAGCACACCATTATTGCAGTATAGAGAGTGGATTTTGAGAGTAAAAGAGTACAAAAAGACTAGAATTAGGGAGACCAGTCAGAAGACAATTACAGTATCCATGTGAACTATGTTGGTGGCCTGAACTCCAGTGTTGTAGTGAGATGGGCTGAAGTGGACAGAGGGAAAAATATTTAGGAAGTAGAAATGACTCGGTGGCTGTTGTAGGTTGAATTATGTCCCCCAAAACAATATGTTCAAGTCCTAACCGCTGGGATCTGTGAATCTGACCTTACTGAACAGGATCTTTGCAGATATAATCAAGTTAGACTGAGCTACTGGATTAGGGTGGGCCCTAAATCCAGTGACTGATGTCCATACAGGAAGGCCACGTGAAGACAGACACAGAAGGAAGATGGTCATGAGACCATGGAGGCAGAAATTAGGGTGATGCAGCTGTAAGCCAAGGATTGCTGGCAACCACCAGAAGATAGGAAGAGGCGAGGAAGTGTCCTCCCTTAGAGCTTCTAGAAGGAATCTACCCTGCTGACTCCTTGATTTTGGACAACCGGCCTCGAGGACTGTGAGAAAGCTCATTTCTCTTGTTTTAAGCTGCTCAGTTTGTGGTACTTTGTTGCAGCAGCCCTGGGAAACTAATACAGTGATATAGCGAATGTGTGAGGGACACCATTTCTCTCTGTGTTTCTGCCTTGATCTTCACAATATTGGAAAAACAGCTACTAGCTCTCCTTTCTAATTCCCCTACTTCTTTGTAATGGAAAGGGGAATGCTTTATCATATATGAGTCATGAGTTTGAGAGAAGGAACTCAGCGTGCCTAACTGAGTGAGATGGGAGTTTAATCAGAGTGGGGGAGTGTTAGAAAGCTCACTTTTCATAGATCTAATTCACATTCTCCATTTTAGTCTTTTAAGGAATCAAGTTGATACTTTGATCTTTTTCTGTATGACTCCCCTCCTGCTCCTCAATCTTAACGCTCACTTGGTTCTAAATTGTGGAGAGAAGTATCTCTAATGAAGTCCAGACAGAGAGAGGGAGAGAGAAAGGGTTTCCTAGAATTTTGACTTGAGCAGCTGAGTGATGCTGTATTTGGAGCCATACATCTCAGGAGAAGAGATTGTTGGGAACACAGGTGGGAGATGACAGCACGTAAGAGGAGCTGGATATGTTTGCTGAACTCCAGGTGGTCCAAACTCCTCATTTTAAGCATGAGTGAACTGATCCCTGAGGAACCTCAGTCACTTGTCCACGGTCATGCAGAACAAATGCAGATTTAGAAACTTCTTTTCCTATGAATGCCAAGTGATTTCTCGATCTCCTTCTCCACACATCCTCTATTTAAGATTACATACCCCAGCGTAAAAATATTCACACATCCACTCTGAAAGACCATATTATGCAGCCTTGCTATCCTGTTCAAGACCATTGACTCCTGTACAGATTAGCAAAGCCAACATCACATTGTCAGCTAAAGAATGTCTGTCCAGGCCGTAGGCCTTGGGACTCTTTGGCTGGGCCTTGTACCAACAGTTTACCCAAATCATTCAATTAAGAGCCCTCCGCCCCCTATGAGGGGTCCCCAGGATATTTCATCATTGCAGTTTTCATTTCAAGACCTTGCTTGGAATCTCCAATCTATTCAGGATACTCTGCCAAAGTTGAACTGCCTGGAGCAAAACAGAACAATCTTTTGGATACTGAAATAAGTGTCCGGTGCTGCTGGAGCCAAGCTGGAGAAGGCAAAGGAACTGGGCGTGCAGTCCCATCGAAATCATATTTTTTATTACCTCTCCATTCAGACAACAAGAGAAGGTTACGGAAAGCATAACCTTTCATTTCCTGACTCTGCTAGGTGCATTTCACATTCTCAGCATCCAAGGAAACTCTCCAACTAAATATATTGTTAGAAAAAAGGAAAACCAAGACAACGTGCATTTATCTCCCTTGCTGCCTAAACAGAAACAAAACTGCTGAAAAACAAAATTTATTCTCCAACAGACATATTTTCTGGTCGTTACTTTTTGCCCGAATAGCTGGTTTGTGTAAACAAACTAAGGCTTATGTAAACAAGTCCTGTTATCTGGGGGAAAAAAATCTGAGTCATCTTGTGTGATATGCTCTTAAAAAAAAAAGAGCCTCTTACGTTTAAAAAAAAGTATTTTGAAAGACTCTGCCTATTCATCATCAAGAATATTTTAAAGAAGTGATGTTTTCTTTTGTGTATCTTCACGTCGCTATAGCAACTGGATCACTTTCTACTCATTAATCAGGAGGCACCAGCCAGAGAATTCATCCTTCCCTCTAGGTTTGGAGTCTTTGCCTGTTACTCTACCTTTTTAAAACTTCACAGATTTTGGAAATCATTTTCTTCAAAAATGTCTCCCTTGATCTGAGAGTTTTGCTGTGTTTAGCGTCTTATTCATTGCTGCACATTTTCTCTTCTGTGTGATTTGATGGTTTCTATGGACTACTAGGTACGTTTTCATTGCTCCTTTCTCTTTACTTCTGTGCTTTTATTTCTTGCGGCCAAGTCCAAGTCTACAGGGTTGTGTAAGTAGATTAAACAGAAACCCTTCCATTTCCTCTTCTTTACTCATACCGTCAGCCGGAAGTGCTGTGTACAGTTAGAAATGGAGTTTTGGGGGCTGGCCTGGTGGCATAGTGGTTAAGTTCTGTGCTCCGCTTTGGCAGCCTGGGGTTTGCAGGTTCAGATCCCGGGCACAGACCTATGCACTGCTCATCAAGCCACGCTGTGGCAGCATCCCACATACAAAAGAGAGAAAGATTGCCACAGATATTAGCTCAGCGACAATCTTCCTCAAGCAAAAAGAGGAAGATTGGAACAGACGTTAGCTCAGGGCCAATCATCCTCACTAAAAGAAAAAAAATGGAGTTTTGTTTCCTTTAATGCTCTTTCTAATTTCCTCCTCCTTCTCAAAAGTCAGCAATCCCCATCTCGATTTTCGTTAGTAATGCTTGGACCTGCTGAAACAGTGATGAGTGATGAGCGCAATTTGTGATCATTTGATGGCTGAAGGATTCAGTGACCATCCTTCCCGAGGTCCATACACTCTTCTGCATACTTGGTTTGCATACTAATTGCTGGATAACTCTAAACATCACACAACATAGTGAAGGAGGACCTTGGAGTGCCTGTGGTCCAGAAGCTGCTAACTGGAATCTAGTTGGCAGAAACGTGTTGTTGGCCAGCACAGTGTTGACCCATACTATGTTTAAAAAAAACAAAAGATTTCTCATAAAAGTCTGGATTACCTCAAGTTCTGCCTGGAACAATCAACAAGGGCTGAGCAGCGAATAACTCCTCTGGATGGGCATACCCCTGTGGGCCTGACTCTCCAGCTGGCCCACCTGATTGTGGCACCTCCCTGGCACCTGTAGGTATTTGAATTTAGGACCCTTGATCTTGTTTACCTTCTACCCCTCTCCCCAATTTTTATGTATAAAGAAACTGAGACTTAGACTTTTTAGGACTTGGCCAAAACCGAAAGCTAATTCATGGTAGCTTGAGAACCAAAATCAGATTTACTGACCACTAGCCCAGTGCCTCAAGTTCTTTGAAGATCAAAACTACATCTTACAGTGTTTCTCCTGCTGAGTGGAAATACACTTTAAACTATGACTGAGAGCTACACAAATCCATGCAGACGATCACCAGGAAATGTTGAAACAACTCTTGTCACTGTGGGCTTTTTGAAAAACACTCTGCATAGTTTTTAGAATAAGAAGGGAATTATTTTTCAGGTATAGAGAAACACCTTGCCAGGTACTAAGCCTGTCTATCTGTAGATGAGTCGAAGAGGATGGGCAAGAAGAAGGGAGAGAACCCTAAGTACATTCTCCAAAAGTGGTAGCTTTTCAAGATTTTTCAAATGTAATGTAATAAATTGATCTGAGAGCTAGGAATTATGAACAAGATGCAAGAATGTTAGAAGCAGCACCATGAGCACAATGCTGATTTATCTAGAGAAGGTAATGAAAGATTGTATATATTTTTATGTTATTTGCTCACCCACCAATTAATGAATGGTGCGTGTCCTGGTCTCCAGCATACAATGAGTCTATCTACTCCTCCAATCCGTGTTAGAACATTGCTATGCCTATGCTGTAAGGGTGGGCCCCAAGCACGTGTGTGTGTGTGTGTGTGTGTGTGTGCACCCACAAGCATGTATGTAGGTTTTGTGAAGGTGGGAAATGAATTACTGAGCAAAAAGTAACACTCTTCTATTTTTGAGAGTCCTTTCTCCCTGTATCCATTCCCAAAGAGAACAAAAATTAGTGAACAAATCCTGGTTCTTTTGATGCCACAGTAAATGCAGGGAAAAGTTGACCATAAAAGAGAACTCGGGCTGTGGTAATACTTAATCTAAACAATTCATGGGGAAATGAACCCATTATCATAATAAAAATAAAAGCTCAGCACCTGCCAATGAGGCAGCCCTTCACAGAGACATCATGTCTTGCGGGGCCTTGCAGGGCTGGAGATGCACTGTGGCAGTCCCTACAATGGCCTTAACACAGGAGCTTTGTGATGACAGAGAAAAGATTCCATGGAACAGCCGAACACCCGGTCTGCACAAAGCCAAGCTCTTCTTCCTAACGAAGCTCCTGTGAGCACTCTAACAGCATTCCAGTGGCGCTTAGGTCTGAAAACAAGAGGCATTTCACAGTATGATTAAGTGGACACAATAACACATAAAGCAGAAAGCAGGCTGCCGATTATCTGCCCAATTTGGGGAGCTCTCTGCCCCACCATGAAATACCTTAGATTGGCTGTCTATCTAGTATGATTCTTTCCGATAATTGCTGGCTATGTCTTCCCTTCATTTCTTGTTTTATGGGGCTGTTTGTTCTGTGAAAACTCTTCTATTTTCCTTCTCCATGGCATGGGAACACCCCAGGACTCCTCTGGGAGTTTGCAGGGTTCACTAAGAGTTTCATTTTATAAGGCTGGCTGTTTTGCAGTCAGCTGAGATTCCTCTCTCAGACACTGCAAAGATTGTGTCTCCAGGGCCATTGTTCCTCCTGCCATTTTACAGCCCTCCAGGGGCCTTCATTCATATTGGCAGGTGATAAGCTATTTTCAAGCCATGGGTAATCATAGTAATTCAGCATTTTTCCTTATTAGCGCCTCTCAATGAGGAAAGTGCACGGACGCTGCTCATCTGTGCTGTCTCTTTTCTCTAGGTTTAAAGCTTTTATGCTCCAGATGGGCTATGTTGTTAGTCCAAAGGGATTAAATGAAAGAGCGTCGACCAATCTTTCTAATGGTCACAAATTACACGGATAAGAATGGTCAGCATTCCTTTCTTCACTTTGAGAGAAGCCACGGACCTTGTAGGAAAGCCATTGTTATTTTCATTCCTGGTTCTTGAGACACTTTTGAATGATACATTATCAAATGATAAGGCACACGTGGGTGCCTAAGTGTTGGTGATGAGGCAATTTTCCAGAACACTGATGCATTTTAGGAATCTCCAGTATTTCCTAAAAATGTTGGCACTGGTGGAAGGGGGCCGAGCTTGAGCACAGAAGGCTCAAAGACTCACATACTTTGGTATGTCAATAGAAGGAAACAGGATTCAGTTTCCATAAAAACACCTCCACAAACACCAATGTTCTTTACCAAGGCTATAAAAGATTAAAGGGCTCATTCCGCAATGAGAATTAAATAGGCACACATTTAGAAATGTTTGGCGACACCTGTGATTTACCCAAGCCAATAGAATTCCTTCTTTAGGCCCATTATTGTCAATTATGTCTATGTGTAGTAAGGACTTGCAATTATTTTCACAATGCACTCTTTCCTTTGTTCATCTAACAGTTTGGCTGACAGCTTTGCACTTTTTTGAGAAAACATATTTATTAGCATTTCAGTGTCTAAAACCAGTGTCTAGAAACTATCACATCTAAAACCAGTGGATTATTTGAAAATTGTACTTTCTTTGACCAGAACTTACGTTTAATGCACCTAAAGGGAAGTTTGAGGAAATTTTCTGTCTTTATGCTAATTTTAGAAGCTTTACATTCTAAAAGTCTGAAAAATGGGCGGGTATAAGATAGATATCAGGCATAAGAAAATTACAAATCAGAAGAAAGCATGAGGTTTGAATGGGCACCAAGTGCTAACAATTGCTTCTCTTTTACAGGATCGCAAACTTGGGCGGTTGTTCTCTTAACATTTTATTTGAAAATAACTTCAAACTTATAGAAAATTTGAAAGAATAACACAATTTACCCTTTACTCAGATTCACCTATTGTTAACATTCCACCCTATTTGCTGTATCATTTGCTCACTTGCTCTGTGTGTGTGTGTGTTTTTCTTTTTTTCCTGAACCATTGAAAGTAAGATGCATACATTATGGTCCCTTACCCCTAGATATTTCAGTGTGTATTTCCTAAGAATAAGTACATTTATATAACCACAGTACAGTCATCAACTTCAGGAAATTTAACATTAATAAGTACATTAATCTCCCATCTATATTCCAATTTTTTTCAATTGACCCAATCATGTCCAATAGGGATCCATTCTAGGATCCCATGTTGCATTTGTTGTCTTGGCTCTTTAGTCTCCTCTAATCTGGAACAACTCCTTGGCTCTTCTTTGTCTTTTGTGACACTAACGTTTTTTTAAAGGCAACGGTTCCTTTTTTGATAGCATGTTTCTTACTTGGCATTTGCCTGACGTTTCCTCTTGTTTAGATTCAGGTTAAGCATTCCCAGCCAAACTACTGCATAGGTCATGTGGTGACCTTCTCAAGACTTCACAGCCGAAAGTACCAATATCCATCTGTCCCTCTTTAGTGATGTTAATTAGCACTCTTCGTTTTGCATCCCAAGAAATTTCCTCTCACTTCAAGCCAGTGCAACACTCAGCCCCTGAAGCTGGTGAACAATTCCTATGACAGCTAAAAGGAAGTTATTCCAGCAGAGGCAGGAAGAGGAGTTTCAGAATTCAGAGCTCAGCATCAAGGCAGGAGGAGATTTTTTGAAATAATAAAACAATATTAATAATGATGCCATTAATAATATTTATAAGAAATCCTACATTTATTGAGCCCTTACATGTCCCAAGCACTTCTTCACATACTTCAAATGGTGTATTAGTTTTCTATTGCTGTTGTAACAAACGACCTCAAATTTAGCAGCTTAAAACGTTTCAGATTTGTTATTTTACAGTTCTCAGGGTCAGAAGTCCAGTAAGGGTCTCCCTGGGCTAGAGTCAGAGTTGTACAAGGCTGGGTTCCTTTCTCAGGGCTCTAGGAGAGGATCCGTTTCCTTGCTCGTTCAAGTTGTTGGCAGAATTCAATGCCTTGCAGTTGTAGGACCGACATCAATTTCCTTGCTGGTTATCAGCTAATGGTTGTATCTAGCTTTTAGAGACCTCCTGCATTCTTCAGTTTGGGCAGGGGGACCCTAAAACTAACAATGATGAGTCTCTCCTCTCTACTCTGTCTCTCTGACTGCATCTGGAGAGGTTCTCCACTTTTAAGGACTCGTGCTTAGAATCGGCCCAACTGGATAACCTAGGATAATAGCCTCATCTCAACACCTTGAACTTTCATCATATCTTCAAAGTTCCTTTTGCTCTACAGGACAACACATTCATGGGTTCCAGGGATTAGGGCATGGGCATTTTGGGGGGAGCCGTTATTCTATCTCCCACAGATGGATATCTCATTTAATACAATGATGCTGTGAGGTAGGTACTGAAATTATTCCCAGTTTCCATGATGATACTGAAGTTTAGGGAAGTCAAATGAGTTTGCCAGAATCACATAACAGATAAGAGGGTGGGCCAGGATTAACTTCAAGCAGAGGAGTTTATCTAATCTGGAGGATTTAAAATTTTATTTTAGCAGCAAAATTCTTTACCAAATGGAAACATAAAAAATCAAGTGGATAAATAAAGATGGAAGCAAAGCTTCCCTGGCTAAATTGGGAGTAGCGGCTGGTTGGGGAGGGAAGGGCTCCGCAGACTAGAGGCATCAGACCAGGGATCCCGCCCAGGGCCTCCGCTTCCAGATGAGGTTTTGAGGTCCAGAGACAAGTGTGAAATGATTGGCCTGAAGTGAGCTTGGGGACTAGAGTCTTACTCTTCCACTCTCCATAAGGGCTCTTTCAAATGGCGCACCACAGATTTACCTGTTAGGAGTCTACTCGTTTATTTGTTCAAAAATTGTGTTTTGAGCATCTACATGTGGTAGGCAGGATTCTAGATGCTAATGATTCAAGAGCAAATATAACAAAGTCCCTGCCTGCCTGAAAGTTACAGTTAAGTGAAGGAAGAAATACAGCAAACAACTTTTAAAAATAAAAACTAAAAATAGGGGCTGGCCCTGTGGCCGAGTGGTTAAGTTCATGTGCTCTGCTTCGGCAGCCCAGGGCTTTGTCAGTTCGGATCCTGGGCACGGACCTAGCACTGCTCATCAAGCCATGCTGAGGTGGTGTCCCATATAACACAACCAGAAGGACCTACAACTAGAATATACAACTATGTACTGGGGGGTTTTGGGGAGAAGAAGAAGAAAAAAAGAAGATTGGCAATGGGTGTTATCTCAGGTGCCAATCTTTAAAAAAAAAAATCAAATAATTGCATGTGAGTTGCCAGAATTAAAATAAGGAGATTGATGCATGTACGTGTGTGAGGGGTGGGAGGAGTAAGAGAGAGAGAGAAAGGCTGGCTTCTTTAGATTGGAAGCTTCTTAAGGTGATATTTACACTGAGATGGGGTGACAGGAAGGAGCCAGTCACATTAATGTCTTGGGAAAAGCATTCTAGGTAGGCGAAACAGCAGCTAATGCAGGACTTGGAAGCAAGAATGGGCTAGAAACAATCAAGACCAGGACCCTTCAGTGTAGCTGGAGAGTGAGGATGAAGGGAGAGAGGTAGGTGATGATGTCAGGGATGTGGGGGAGACTAAAACGAGGAAGGCGTTTTTGAATAAAACACATATCTGTCAGTTGTCAAGCATTATCTACTAGTTCTAGCTTGAGCTGACATAGAACTCCTGTGTAAGGGATCAGTGGCTTCTTGGCAGAGCAAAAGCATCGTGCCCCGTCACATGAGGTATTTGTTCATTGCACAGGGTTCCTATGCCTTCTCCCAGTTACTTGCTAAGTTCCCAAGTGGCCCATCCCATTAATGCACATTTGAGCACACAATGTGACAGTTGGACAATGGCTTTAGGTAACTGTCATTAGTTGTGCGTACCATGGTAAAGTTAAGCTGTTAATGGCTTCATGGTTCTGATTTGCATTTTAACATTCAAAGGGGTAATTACTCTACTCAGTCCCAAGGAATAATTGACAGATTTTTATGTCTGAAATCTCAGTAGGTCAAACTTCCCATTTGTAAAACTTTTCAGTTGCTCTTTTGCTGAGCACATAAAACGAATTTACTTCTGAACTGAGACCTTGTAAGCCAAATTTTTACAGCCTTAAATATAGTATTTTATCACTCCTATAAATGGTTCTTGACTCGCCTCCCACAGACCCTTTGGTGCTAAAGGCAAGAGGGCTCCCTAATTCACTTGTTTCAATTCATAGAAGATTTCTAAGTTGAAGTCAGGTCATTTGGATAATATTTCAAATGTACAGGCTGCATTTCTGCTAAACACTATAAATCTTTGATTTTACGATTGGCTTGGGCAGCCGGCGTGATTGTACTAGGCTTTCCAATAAGCACCTCTTCAAAAAAACCCTCCTTTCTCTTCAAGACTCACCTCCAAACTTCACCCAAAGCCTTGATGTTGTCACTGAAATGTTGGGGATGTGGTAACATGGAGAATGCATTTTCAGGTTGATTTCTTTTTCTAGTGGAACATCCAGTATTCTCGCACTTATTTTAGGGCATAAAGTTCCACTATGATGATAAATCAAGCTGTCAGCCCTTTCTGGTCCAAATTAGAGGTTGGAGAGATTGAGAAGCTTTTCTACCTTAACATTTCACCCTTTGCATCTCCAGATTGTGTGTTATGCCTCTGGACATAATGCCATGTTTGTCCTAGGATTTGTTCTTGTCTTGGTGATCTGATTGAATGGGGACTACTCAGGCAGAAAAGCTCCTTACCCAGTGCTCTCATGGGCCTCCCAGTCCCTGGTGCCATGGAACAAGGGGCTGAAAGGTAGACATCCCTGGGTTGCCTGCCTGGTTCATGCAAAACACTATTTGCTTGTCTCACCTCGTGGTGGATAGTTTATGGATAGTCATAACGCACTATTTTTATGGAAAAGATTTGGAAGAAAACAAAAAATTTGACTGCTACAGAGGGCCATAGGCACAGCTGGGAGGGAAAATGGTTCGATTGACCTGCTCACATCACCAGTGAGAACATGATAAATGTTTGGAGATGTCAGCATGGATATCTCCTGCCTTCCAGTACTTCAACTTTGGGTACTTGGCCAACGGGTGGCAAATGAAACATGGCCCTGCCCAGACCTGTCCCTGAGCCCACTGCCTTCTCCAGCTTGCTGTGCTTTTCTGTCCTCAATCTGTTTCTCATGCCCTGGGCTGGCCCACTGTGCTGGAAGCTGAGCTGAAGGCCGCTGGTGGGGCTGCAGCCAAGCTTTCTCTGGTGGGAGCTGTAGGGAGACTTTATGGAAAGGATGGGTCTGGACTCCTACCAAATTGCCCTCCTGTTGACTTTTGGAAGGTTCGAATTTCAGACTCTTGAGGTGCAGAGGCAATTTACTGATACTCATTGTTGGCCCAACTCTTAGCTGGAGACCTGCCTTTTGAGCAGCTGGGTATCAACATGCACACGCTCCCACCTCACCCGCACTCGGCTTCTCTCTATTCTGATGTCTGCTCTGTGACTTAAATAAATTCTTTTCTCTTCAACCAGTGAAGCTTGAAACTCTTCCTATCATCTGGTAAAGGACTGTGAAATGGCTATGCTGCAGTGGCATAGGGAGATGGAGCACTGGAGGTGAGATTAGGACAGCTAACAATAGGCACAAAAGCCACAGATATTTACTGAGTGCCTACCTGGCGACAGGCACTATGCTAAATGCTTATGACACAACGGCACACAAGTTAGATGTGTGGCCTCAGATATACCAACAGGCCTCTTGATGATGGCAGATATGTTAGGAAAGAGAAAGGGGCAGAAATGGAGAGAAAGCAACTTACATTTTATTTTGATATTAATAATAGAAGCTCTTGGTTCTTCTCTCTTAGAGAGCCCAAGATATCATCTTTCTAGTTTTCGTTATAATATCTAGGGCCATATTAGGAGGTAAAAGGAAGGCAACTTATGGATGGTCTCCCTTATAAAACAGGATGGAATTAAGAAATGAAAATGTGTGGGACCCGCCCAAAGATTTCATTGTGGTAGGGAAGGATGGAGAGAGTAAGATTTCAGATTCCCTTTTCCGCAATCCCACAAAATCAAATCAGACCTAACCATCCAAAGTTCTAGTCACTACTGCTAGATTAGATTTGTTTTATTTTATTTTTGTTTTAAACTTGATGGGCAGACATAGCTGAGGTCTTGGTTGCTGAGGGATTTCAGAAAAATCAAAGATATTTCACTAAAAGAAAGTAATTTGGGAACATTTCTCCAACTTGCTATTCATACACGTGCAAAAAAGACATTCTCATTGGTTTCTAGATAGTTCTGGAAAGGTGAAATTCATCCCACCAGTCGAACTGCCCCTTGCCCCAGTCACTGGAATTTTAATGTTGCAGATCACACATTGCTTTCAGGAATGGCAGCCGGTTTTCTGAACCCGTCCACCCTGGATGTTGTACTTGACCACATACCACACTTTAGTTTAGCTAGGTTGGTTTTGGAAGTAATTGGCTCAGTTCTCTTTCTGCAAGCATACGTGATCCAGACTTCAACTGGCTTGCAACTCGACTTCGCAGGTCAGTTACACAACAAGAAGGAGGAACTTTGATTATACCCAGCTCTAGGGGAAAATAGCGTAATAACACAAAAAGCCAAGATGATGAGCTAATTGCTGTAGAATTGAACTTAGGACACCTCGCCACTATTTTCTTCTCCCCCATAATGGTAAGAATGTGAATTTGAATGTAGGGGGAGCAAAGGGCCACTTTAGGGGACACAACTAAGGAGCATAAGAATATAACCTAGAATGAAACAAATATGGCAGGTTGACTTCTCCATGACTTTCGTTTACATTCTCTAGGAAAACACTGTATGAGTGCAAGCTACTCTGGAAAAGAGTGCATATTTGGATGTTCTGTGGGTTTATAGCCAGATAGTCCTGTTTGAATATGGCTCTAAAACTTGCTGCTACATGACTTTGGGTAAATTACATAAGTTCTCTGGGCTTTGGTTTTCTCATCTATAAAATGGGAATAAGGATTTTGAACCCAGTGGTTTGTATTGACGATTAGAGATCACGTTTGTAAAGCGTATACCTGGCTGAGCACCTAGCATGGAATGGACAATAAGTTGCAATTATTATAATGCAATGTATCTGCCTCTGCTCCAGCTTCCATCCTCGACAAAGTATTTTTACTATGATATTGAAATTATCTGTTTATATACCTATATTAAATCAGCAGTTTATATACTCATCTTATTCAACTCTGATTGCACATTAGAATCAGCTGGGGAGTTTTTAAAAAACACTGATGCCTGAGCCTCACTCCAGACCAATTAAATTGGAAACCCTGGGAGTGAGTCTTGGCACTGTACTTTACATCTCCCCAGGTGATTCTGATGAGACTCACCCGTCTTTCCCTTTGACATGCGAGCCTTCTGGGAGCAGAGAACGTGTTTGATTCACCTTCGTATCCTCATGCTTAGCCTGATGGAGATGCTCAGTAAGTATTTCTTGACTCAAATTCAAAAAATGAAAGAAAATTGTCCAAATTCCCAAGAGTGGTCTCATATGGGCACATTTCTTGGGTAGCAGATAAAGGCAAGAGATACCAGCATATTTAGAGATTTGAAAGAGCTGGGTAAATAAAAGTCAAAGTTCTTTCACCTGACAGTTCACCCATTGACCGTGTGTCTTTTATCACTGGTCCTCTTTTTGACTCTTCATTTACCAAGGGATCAGAGAAGTGAGATAGCAGAATACTTTGGGAGACTCTATCAATTAAAAAAATACCAACTTCTTAGGATGCGTTCCTTTGAAAGAAGGAGAAAGTCAGACCTGCCAAGGTAGGATAATGGGCAAGGTCAGAGGGGCTGAAGAGACAATTCAGGGAAGAAGAGTGGGCACTTGTACAAGTATATTCGACACGGGACCTCGGAATATACCAGTAACAGTCCCAGTCATTACCACGGTGAGAACGTCATTAGGGTTCACAATACTAGTTTCTCTTTTGCAGGTACATGGCAGGATTGCATCTTCCCACTTTGTGATCTTAGGCATGACCATGTGACTTGCTTTGGCCAAAAATACGTGAGCAGGAGTTCCAGGTGGCATATCCTGGAGAAATCTTTAAGAGCCAGTGTACCTTCTTCTGCCATGACAAGGTAATGGCTGCTTGGTCACCCTGGGTCCTGGATGGAGGACTATGGAGAGCAGTGTTCTGAGCTGACTCATGTTGGAGATGTAGCACGAATGAGAAAGAAACCTTTGTTGTTTTAAGTTCCTGAGACTTGAGGGTGGTCTGTTATCACAGCTCAACCCTGCCGATCAGAGCGCACACATATGACAAAGAGCTGCTAAGCCAACTCCTTCCTCTGTGAAAACAGGAAACTAAGTTATGCACAAGGCTGCTTGAAACTGACTGTTAACTATCTGTCACTTCCCAAATGCATAAAACGGGTCAAGTCTCACCACTTCTCTAATCCTCAGTTTCCCCAGCTGTCAAAGTCGTTGGATTATAGATGTGAAAACAAATCATCTACACTGAGTGTTTAGCAGAGTGTCTGCCTGATAAATAATAATGATGGTGATGCTTGATAAATATTAGGTTATACAGTCCTATTATTTGTGGAATAAATTGAACAAATGATGGGAAAGCAGTAAGCACAAAAACATGCAATAAATATTTGCTGGATGAATTAATGAAGAAAGCCAGGATGAATAAGGGACTATGAGACTGCAAAACTTCTGCAAATTTTTCCAACATTGGGTTCTCTTTTCTTTAAGGTTTCATTTCTTCTAAACCCCCTTCTTTGAAATGAGGTATCATTTAAAAAATAGGGAGAGAGAGGCTCTAATGAATGAAAAATAAAAACAGTTTATTTATTTATTTCTTTTTGAGGAAGATTAGCCCTGAGCTAACATCTGCTGCCAATCCTCCTCTTTCTGCCGAGGAAGACTGGCCCTGAGCTAACATCCGTGCCCATCTTCCTCTACTTTATATGTGGATGCCTGCCACAGCATGGCTTGCCAAGCGGTGCCATGTCCGCACCCGGGATCTGAACTGGCGAACCCCGGGCCACCGAGAAGCAGAATGTGTGAACTTAACCGCTGCAACACCAGTCTGGCCCAGTTTGTGGCTTTTTAAGACAGCACTGTCTAATGGAGCTTGCTTGTTTCTCTTTTCTTTAGCAAACATGACAGTACATTTAGATTCTAATCTTTCCCCTGAAGCTGGCTTGGGTTTGGACTTTTAAAGAAAAGAAGCATCGTCAGCTGCCCTACCCCATCTGTCGATGGAGACGATTGTAGCTAACCACCTGGGTCATGTGGTAAGCATGGCTGGACAATGAGCAATGCCCTGGGTCACTGGAAAGAAGGTCCTTTATGAACGCTGAGTTTCAGTTTTCAATCAGCAGCAACTTCTTTCCAATTTCAAGGAGAGAACAAGCTTGTGTAAATTTTATTCTGCAACACCTTTGGTTTCGAAGGCACCGAAACTGTTACTGTTCTTATTCCCCTGAAAGTTCACGGAGAAGCCCCAACGGGAGATCTGGGTAAATAGTGATCTGTAACTACAATATTTGATTTGAAAAACCCTCTATGTCTGCCCCATTGAAAACTAAAATGTGAACTTCGCGTCTTAGATGTCTCAATATTTTTTTTCTTCTGTGAACGAGTTCTCACTCCTTAATAGAAGGATAGAATAGCAAGAGGTTGGTCCTCTAACTCCTGTATCTGAAGCTTGAGTTTAACATGGGTCAGGGTGGAGAAAGCCCACCTCATCTTCACAAGGAGGAGAGAGGGGCATGTCCTGCCAATCATACCTTTATAAGGGGACCCACTTTCCCAGGGAGCAAGAGCTCCTTGTGGAGGTGAATGAACCTGAAGGGAGGTGAAACGGCAGCGAGGAGTCCAGAGCTAATTGAAGACATGCCCGCCTTCTCTCTCAGTCTTGCTGTGGTGAGCATTCCCCTATTTGCTCTGTCCTATGTCAGCACATTCCAGATGTAGGTCCTGAAGGTCGACAACTTCAGGTGAACAGTCATGCAAATTGGTTTGGCTGATTCAGTCATCCAAATCAATTTGCATGCCTGTTATGAACAGTTTCACTGTTTGGTAAATTCAGTTATGTCATCAGGCATAAAGTTGTAGCCAAATGAAGTATGATAGTTATTGCGTGTAGGACTGAGGAAAGGGTCAGAAAATAAACTTTTATTTTATCTTTTTATTAGTGTCTAACACATAATACTTTTGCTCTAGAATTAGAAAAGAAGAACGTTAGGTGGTAAAACACATGGGGTTTGGTGTTGGGCTATCCAGAATCACTTACTGATTCTAGTAGTTACCAGCCCTGTGATGTTATGCAAGTTACTTAACTGTTCTGAGCTTAATTTCTTCATCTGCAAAATGAGAACAGTCATTACATCTATTCCTTAAATGAGGTAATACACTTAAAGAGCTTAGCACAGCAGCTGGAACATTAGCAAGTGTTCAATAAATGCCAGGATTAGGTTACTGTTACATTATACTGTGTAGAGATGGGAAAGAGTGGCATTAATAGGTCCATTTTAACACTGTATTTGTCTTTTTAAGTCAGATTTATCGAAATATAATTTTCATAGTGTGACATTTGCCCTTTTTAGGTATATAGTTCTATGAATTTTGACAAATGAAAACAGTCACATAATCACCCCTGACAATCAAGATATAGGACATTTGCAACACTCCGAATAGTTCCCCCATGTTCTTTATTGTTATGATGATGCAATTGTTGTTAACTATAATAATAATAATTATTAATTAATCATTAATAATAATTATTAATCATTTTTAAGTCCATAATGTAGTCAGACTTCCTTAGTTTTTACTTAGCGTCTTTTTTCTATCCCAGGATACCACATTACGTTTAACTTTCGTGTCTCCTTAGCCTCCTCTTGGCTGTGACAGTTTCTCAGACTTTACTTGTTTGATGACCTTGACAGTTTTGAGGAGTACTAACAGATATTTTACAAAGTTTCCCTCTAGTGGGATTTGTCCGATGTTTTTCTCACGATTAGCCTGGGGTTATGGGTTTTGGGGTGGAAGATCTCAGAGGTCAAGTGCCTTTCTCATCATATCATATCAAGGGCACATGCTATTATATGATTTATCACTGTTGCTGTTGACCTTGACCCCCTACATGAGGTAGTACTTGTCAGGTTTCCCCACAGGGCAGTTCCTCTCCTCGCCTCCTTTCCATACTGCTCTCTTGGAAGGAAGTCACTATGTACAGCTAAGAAGTTGGGAGTTATGCTCCAGTACCTGGAGGGAGGAATGCTAATTATTTGGAATTCTTTTGCACTGAAGATTTGTCTCTTGTCCCCGATTTACTTATTTATATGACCACTTATTTATTTATGTCTGTATGAACTCATGGAGTTTTATTTTATACTTTGGGTTATAGCAAATGCTCTTTTATTTATATTATTGCTCAAATTGTTCCAGCTTTGGCTATTGGGAAATCTTTCATTTGTCCCCTGTGTCCCTCTGATATACCCAGATCACTGTGGGTTCTTTTTCCTTCGAGCACTTCCTTAATTCCTGTCACTACGATATACAGACTCACACCTTGTATATTTCCCACCCTAGTCCCAGAATCAGCCAGTTCTCCAAGGAGCCCTGGTATCTCTTATTGGAGAATGGTATTAGCAACCAAGATCTGGGCACTAGGTGTGCTTATTGCTACTGGGGTGTTGTTGCTTCTAGGCCCTCTCAGCTGGCAGAGTATGAAGTATTTTTTCCCTCCAACTTTAAAAAAAAAGTTTTCAAATCTACAGAAAGGCTGAAATAGTTGTGCAAAGAACAACTTTGTATGCTTCGCCTAGATCCTGTTTTGTTCTGAACCATTTGAAAATAAGTTCTACATTTCATGACATTTCATCCCTAAATGCACTTTTTGGGGATGCATCCCTAACTGATCTTTTTTATCCACTCCCAAGCAAAGGCTCTGCTCCCACTCAGTACAACACAGTTACCATATCTGAGGAAACATTAATTCAGCAATATTATCCAATTTCATTCAAATATTTCTAACTGTCCCCAAAATATCTTTTAAGACTTTTACAATCCAGGCTGTAGTAAATATTTATACATTTTCCTGGTTGTTTTCTCTCTTTATTCTCTTTTACTTCACCTGCTTACTTTTTTTTTCATTATATTAAATTTTTTTAAAGAGTACAGGTCAGTTGACTTATAAATATCCCATATTCTGGATTTATCTTATCATTACTTTTAGGCTAAATAAGGGTTTCTCAACCTCAGCATTAACACTTGGGACCAGATAATTCTTTGTTGTGGGGGGCTGTCTTGTGCATTATAGAACGTTTAGAAGCATCCTTGACCTCTTCCCACTAGATGCAAGTAACAACCCCCCAGTCATGGCAATCAAAAATGTCTCAAAATATTGACAAATGTCCCCTATGTTATAATCACCTCCAGCTGAGAATCATTAGTCTAGATACTTTTGTCAAGGATACCAGGTGAGGTTGTGTACTTGTTAACGTATCACATCAGGAAACACATGATATAGATTATATGGAACTAATGGTGGTAACGCTAAGTGTATTAACTTGGTTAAGTTGATAACCAGCAAATCTCTCCACTATAATTAACTATTAATTATGGAAGTACTTTGAGTCTGTGTGATTATCCTGTTCCCAAACAGTTTTCCACCTAATGATTTTAGCTTCCACTCATGATTCGCCCTTGAGTTAATGCACTAGGGGATGTAAAATGATGATTTTCTAATTCTTTCCTTGTATATATACCAGCTGAAAATTTTCTGTAAAGAAGAGCTTTTCCATTTATTCTATTTCCCCTCTCTCTTTTTTTCTCCCTTCTTTAAATATCACTATTGATGTATGGATTATTTTTATTAGTTGAATTATAATTCTTTATGATCAATATTTTTTGATGCTCAAATTGTTCCAAATTGGACAGTTCCCACTGGAATTGGCCCAATCTCACTAATTACTGTGTCATTTGTTATGAGTTTGTAACCTCTTATATGGTTCAGATCAAAACTTTGTAAAAAGATAGACCTGGAGAGGTCTCACTCCCATCTCCTTTACCTCTTTCATTATAGGTAACCATTTTCATTAGTTTCTGGTTTATCCTTTCTGTGTTTCTTATTCAAAAATAAGTAAAACATGTACATACGCACACATGTATATTTTATTTCAACATCTTTTCTTACCCAAAAAGTAGCATACTATGTACATGTTTTAGCACCTTGCCTTCTACTTAACAGTACATCATGAAATTATTATCAGTTCACATAGATCTTCTTTGCTCTTTTTAATGACTGCATAGTACTCCATTGTGTATGTGTATGTTGCTTTATTCAACTAGTCTTCCATGAATGAACATTTAGGATGTTTCAAATAGTTTAATACCACAGATAATGCTATAGTGAATAACACTGTGAATGCTGTTTTGAATTTGTGGATGTTTATCATCAGGATAAATTTCTAGAAGAGATGTTGTAGAGTCAAAGGATAAATGCATATGCAATTGTGTTATGTACTGCCAAATTTCCTTCAACAGTCGTTGTACCATTTTGTCTTCCCACCAGTAATAAATAAGAGTGTTTGTTTTCCTACAGCCTTGCCTGTACAGTGTGTTGTAAGCTTTTGAATTTTTACCAATCTGATAGGTGAGAAATGATATGTCATGGTAGTTTTAATTTGCATTTCCCATACAGTGAGCAAAGTTAAACATCTTTTCTTATGCTTCAGGACATTTGTTTCATGGGATTTTTAAAACCTAGCTCTTTCTTTATAATTTCCTGGCTGTTACCTTAGATCAGGCTCCTGTTACTTCATACCTAGTTTTCTGAAATAGTCTTCTAGCTGGTTTCTCTGCCTACTGCCTCTCTTCCTTTCAATTACCCTGAACACAGTTAACACAGTTACCATATTAGTCTTCTTAAAACACTTCTTCAAGGGGCTGGCCCTGTGGCCAAGTGGTTAAGTTCGCACGCTCCGCTGCAGGCGGCCCGGTGTTTTGTTGGTTCGAATCCTGGGCGCGGACATGGCACTGCTCATCAAACCACGCTGAGGCAGCGTTCCATATGCCACAACTAGAAGGACCCACAACGAAGAATATACAACTATGTACTGGGGGGCTTTGGGGAGAAAAAGGAAAAAATAAAATCTTTAAAAAAACAAAAAAACACTTCTTCAAGACATTCTCTCTTTATTTTAAAGAACCTTCAATTATTCCACCTTAGCCATAGGATACTTTTAAACTCATTAGTCCAAAATTCAAGATATGGTTTTCAACCACCTCTCTAAACTTCTGTCCGCCCATTCTCTTAGATTTACTTATTCCTTCTGCAAAATTGGTATATTCAGTGCCCTAAAACCCATGGCAGAAAGTCTTTCTGACCTTTCTTCTTGCTAATGTCCGGGTTGAAAGTCCCTCCAGAGTGCAGCCCCGCCCTCTTGTCCATCTAAATTCCATGCAAACTCCAAGATTCATCTCAAGTCCCATCTTTTTGGAAGCCTTCCTTCTCCACTTCAGTGTCCAGGGGTTCCCTCCTTTACTGAATTCTTTTGGTACAAATGTTTGTCCTCTTATTTGACACTTAATCTTTATGGGCTTTTTCTTTTATGGCAAGTATTTAAAAATTTTAAATTTGTGTATATTTTTCCCCAAGAGTAGGGATGATCACCATTTTAATGAGCAAATATTAATGGATTTTCATCACCCACTTCTGAGCCAAGATAAAGGCACATTAACCTCTATTTTACTGATAAGATAAGGAAGTAAAGAGATCTTCTGCAATTTTATCAAAATCAATCATTAAGTCAACAGTGAGGTAAGTATGTGCTCCAAATCTTTGCTGTAGTCAGGAGTCACGCTTATTACTGCATTCCATAAATTAAAACAGAAGAAAAAAAGTGCCTCAAAACATTAGGTAAAAATGACTCCATTTATTTATCCCCTTAATTAACGAAGAAATATACCTTAGAACACTTCGATTTATCTTAGTTAAATTTCCATTCAAGATACTGGTTAGAAAGACAAAGAATTTGGCATCAAATGCTCTTGGAACAAAACAGTATTATATAAAATGCTATCTGGTTTTTTTTCAGACTAATAAAGAAGAGAAATATAAGAGAGAACAAATTGGCGGTTGCCAGAAGTGGGAGATGGGGCGTGGGTAAAATAGGTGAAGGGAGTTAAAAATCACAAACTTCCAGTTATAAAATAAATAAGTCCTGGGGATATAATTTACAGGATATAATATAATGATGGCTATAATTAATAATACTGTGCTGCATATTTGAAAATTGCTAAGAGAGTAGATCATAAGATTCTCATCACAAGAAAATAATTTTGTAACTAGGTGAGGTGGTGGATATTAACTAGACTTATTGTGGTGAACATTTTGCAATATATACAAATATTGAATCATTATGTTGTACACTTGAAACTAACATAATGTTATATGCCAATTATACCTCAACAAAAAAAAGAAGAGAAATCTAACACCCTATAATAAAAACACCACTGTTTCCTCCTAGAATGTCAAATTCAATATGTTCCTCATGATAAAACAGCCACTTTTTGGTCATGTGTTTCTTTTTTGTCCTCTTTCTGGTCATCTTTCCTTAGAATAACAAATAGCTGGACCCAGGAGCTAGATGAAATCAGAGTCAATTGGGAATTTGAGTTCTTCTTTATTGGGTGTAAAAGATCTTAATCTATAGTTACACTAAATATCTGGAAAGGAATAAAAAACAGAAAGAAATCCCACTATTCCCAACAACTAATTATTACATAGTGTAGAGAAAATGTCTCAGAGTGACTGATCGCACTTTTCCTGACTCCTCAAGAGATCATCCAGCTCTGGTTCACAGATGAATCTATGTTATTTAAATGGAATGAAGTGGAGTGCTCTCCAAAGGATGATGTCCCTTGTCACAAGAAGACTCTCATGAAAATCTATGGTAAATTATTTATATTTTTAAAAATTTGTATTCGTATCTTATTAAAATTATGAAATTTAATAAACGACTTCCTCTTCAAATCTCACTTACAGTTCTAATATTCCACAAAAAGATCATTTGTTTCTGTACCATACGATTTCTTTCCCTTCTTCTTGGCCCGTAAACAAAGTTTGATTCGACACAACATCATATATAAATCCCTGTGTATCCTGAGCCATGCATCTCTGCTCTGAATTTGGGCAATTCTCAAATTCAATTCAACAAACATTACTACCTTTATTGTAGGTTTATTATATCCTAGGCATGCTGCCAGTTCTTGTGGGAGCAGCGTGTACAAGTCATAGAGCTTTTCTCAAGTAGTTTAGTGTCTAGGCAGAAAGATGTGTATGCACCAAATATTACACAAACCAGTTGTATAAAGTATTATTGTTGGCCTACAAATGAGGAGAAACGAGAAAAAACAAGGGGAAACAAGAAAAGAGAGAATTAATTCTACTGGAAAGAACAAGAAAGGCTTCAGAAATAAGAGCATAATTGAGTTCAGCCAACGCAATCCAAAAATACACAAGTCCAACATACAGAGATTTTATAAATTAACAGGAAGTTTAGAATTTAAAGTTAAAAATTAGCACCATTTAGGATGTTCTAGTCACCCTCTTCTGTGATCCCACTGAACTTTGTACCTCTCTCTACTCTGGCAGGTCACCTTGTAAAAGATTTGATTCTAGGTGCATCACTTGTGACAGCCAGAGAGGGCCTTGCAACAGGCTCCACAGCCACATCAACTATGAATTCTCAGTGCCATGGTGAGTGCTCAACGCACTGAAGATGAAGTTTCTTAAAGGAGTGAATGAACTAAATATTTCAATGGCACTTTGTAAAGTGAACCAAACTTTCTAATTTCTCTCATTTTGCAAGTTGCTTCTTTTGGATTTTGAGTCCCCAGATGGCCAGGGTCTGCTATGGAATTCACTTTCCAGTGGTTACACCTCTGTCTCATCTTCAGCCAGGTCAGCTAAGGGAAAGGTGGGCACAGTGCAGATCCCTAGTGATCATGGTTGTCAGCGTTCCCACCTCCATGCCAAGATCCTCACTGATCCTCAATGAGTCCACACACATTCCTACATCTCTTTAAACCTGAAGGCCAAAATCTCAGGTTTAAGGTTTTACAGACGGACAGACAGACAGACAGACAGACACACACACACACACACATCTCCGTGATGCACAAAGATGCTAGCATGGACATACAACCCACAATAACAAAAGTGCAAAAGGAGAGCACAAAAATTAGCTGAGATGTGAAACCTAATGGGCAAGTGTGGTCTGAAATGGGCAAAAAGGGAAATCAAGAGAGTGAAAACATTGATCCTTGTTCCCTGCTAGAAAGAACACCTCCTATTGCTTCACGAGAGACACTGGAATTTGCCTATCTTTTAAATTTTAGTGCTTTTATTACTTCTGTTTAGGTCTATTTTTGCTTCCCAGAAAATTAGCAATTTTATCCTCAAATCTCTGACTCCAAATGTTACCTGTTTCTTAAGTGCAACTTCATTATTATGTTTTATTTTCCGGTAATATATGCCTCAATTCATAGTGGAGGACAATGGGGGAATGGTATTCAAGCTCCTAAAAACTCTATTTTGTAGTTACAGACATTGTAGAAAATATATCTTTTCCATTTAAGACAGAGAGAGATGGTGACAACCCTCAGATAAATTATAATTCATGTACAATATTTAAGAATTAAGGAAATCCATTAAGTAAAGTCAATAAAATGTTCAATTAGCCCTGGCACAGTCTAACCCCTTGCAATTTCATGAGTGTTTCCTGAAACATTGGCTTTGTTGGCAGCTTGTTAGAAATGCAAATTCTCAGTCCCCACCCTAGACCCATGAATCAGAATCTGCATTTTAATAAATCCCCAATACGATTTGTGTGCACATTAAAGTTTTAGAAGCATGAATTAACCAACCACAGGGCTTCAGGAAAACTCCATGAAGAGAAATTATTCCATCCATCTTTAATTTAGGTTAGTTTCCTTCCAAAGATCCACAGACCCAAGTGCTAATTATTTTGAATATCCAGCCGAAATTTACATTAACCTACATTCTGGGAACTTGGTGGCCTCCCTAGTTTTCATTTAATGTCCAATCCAATGGTGCTGTGTGCTACAGACTGTCCCTCTCACCCCCTCCACAGGAGAACCATAAGTGTGAGAAGGGAAGAAAGGAAGAGCCAATGGTTTGATTTAGAGAATTACATGCAAGACTGACACGTGCTTTTCATTGTTTGATAGGGATTTCAAACTGTACTATCACCATATTGCTTCCTTCTCAAATGACTGTTTTAGTTTCCAAGCAATAGATCATTTTTGCAAAGAAAAGTTCCCAATCTCCTGACAAGCTTTTGTGTTTCACATACTGAGTTAGTGTAATTAGACATTTCTTTGCTTGAGTTTATTTCTCTCTCACCATTGATCATCTTCAAATTTGTCACCTTGAGAAGCTAAGGAGAGGCTGAGTCCCAGGCACCCTGAAACATGTTGCTATAGGTATCCCCTGCCAACTAGCTAACAGCCAGAGGAAAAGATGTCCTTTCCTAAACTTGAGTTTCACTGGGTCAAGTGACCTATCCATTGTCTCAAAAGGGACAGTCTCTCACTGTGACCTTGTTTGAATAGGAGTGAGCCTACTTAATGGATGTTGATGATGACACTGATGGTGACAACAATGACAAAAGTTCCTACTGAAGCAGTGACAGCATGAGGATGTGCGGAAAAGGATACAGCTATTTCAAGTTTTTGAGTAATAAAGGAAGATGACATACCCAAGCTGCACCCCAGGCATCCTTCTTCACAAGGCACGCATTCTTCATAGTCTGGGTCTTGGACTTCACCTATATAGTGAGAGGAGTGGAAAACACAATTAATTTTAACTGAGTGGAGACACATGAATTGCTATGAATATATGTGGGTGCATAGCTTATTTTCAGGCAAATCATAGAGGAATTATGAAACCCAAAACTATCCTTGAGAATATACATATCACGCATGTTTTTATCTCCTTCTATTAATTTAATAGATTGAATCAGTTTGATTGGGTACAAATAGAACAAAGTTGGACTCTGCCATGCAACTACTTTTGAAGTCAAGCTGGTAGATTTTATTTATTAAATAAATTCTGCTTCTTGGAATACGGACTTGGGTATATAAATGATGAAGCTCTGTCTCTTTTTATCAGTCCTCTTAAACACTTTTTTAAAAAGTTTTAAATCCTACAATACATTATTAGACATTAAGAAGAAAAAGGAATGAATGTATTAATTACTCTAGAAACATCTGGGAGCTCTCTTCAGCACCAGACCAGGCATAATTCTGATACAGAGTAGAAAAAGTCTGCAAGATTCTTATATGGGAGATAACAAAAGCTGTAAGTGCTGTTTTTTAATCTTCCTCTTCCCATATAAGATAAGGAACTGGGCAATAACAATAACACATGTGATTCACAGAACATTTTAATATTTCCAAGTAGCTTTAGGAAGGCTGATTTTAAGTGGCTTCTCACAGAAACCATCTTGGTGCTATACTCTCCCTTTCACAAATGAAGAAACGAAGGCATGAAGAAATTAGATTAATTTTGCTCAGGGTCTCATACTAGTAATTCGGAAAGAGAAAATTGTTGACCAGGACTTTTGGATTCTAATGTAATTTTCTCTCCACTATACCCTGCCCACAAACCCTGCACTCAAGATCACTTTCTATGTGATTAGCTGCATCCCTGTGTCCTTGGATTGTGTCTGGGGGAACCCCAAGAAAAGCTGTGTGGGGGAAGAAAGAGGGGCAGCTTTCACTGTCCCCACTTGACATATAGAGTCACACAAAGTCATCCCCAGATGCCGACATTAAAGCCAGAAAGGCAATTCCAGTCTCCGGGACATCCAGGGGTACAGCTCCTCATGCCGCCTCCTGGTACAGGGCAGTGGCCCCAGAGCAGCCTTACCTGGTCCACACTCTACCTTCTGGCAGGTGTGGTTGGTGGGCACCATGAAGTAGCCGCTCACGCATTGTGTGCAGATGTGTGCGCTGTGGCAAAGCTCACAGTTGTCTGGGCAAGGCAGGCAGGCATGCCCCTTGGCAGGGTAGTGGCCCGCTGGGCAGCTCTCCCAACACTCCCCCTGGTACAGGAAGCGCTCCTGGCCATGCTTATCTGAACACACAGAGGGGCAAGCAAAAGAGGGAAAATGTACCACATTAACCATGAAGCTAATATAACCTCAGATGTTTTATTTTAAAAAGATATAACCGAGTGCTTTGTCTCCAAGGGGACCAGGAGCATAAGAATGGATTTAATGAAAAGTACAATATCTTTATACTTGTAGTTGAAAAGTTTTGCTTGTAGGAAATCATTTTCCAATATTTTGTATATAAGTGAATAGCAACTACTATCTGGGATGTCACTGCAAAAACACCTACCACGCTTTGTGGACAACTCAAGTCAGAATGTGGGGAACTTTCCCAAGGGCTCCTTTCCATGTCTGTGGAAGCTAGCAGACTTAGGGGCTACAGAGATCCCATGAGAATAAACAAATGATTGCTAATAGACACGTTTTTATGACAGCGCTATCTTTTAGAATGATTTTGAATTCTGTTATCAAAATCGCTCGCTTGTGTAACCATCTAATTGGCACAGCTGCCAATTCCTATAACGACAGCCTACTGAAGCGTGAGACCAAGCACACCTCTCTGACTCCTGAAAGTTCCTGAGCCTCTGTCAACATTGGACTCTACGAGGAAAGAATCAGCGGTACCCCGCCGTGGGAGACTATGGGAATTTGTTCCTGGAAGGAATGGAAAATGCTAATCAATTACAAACTATCACAAATAATGAAAAAGGATTATGATCAGTTACAAATATATATATATATACACATGTATATAAACAGGATTAAAATAGATGCACCTAGAGGTCTCCGACCCCCACCCTGCTGGAGATTTTGTTCGTGCCAGCTGTGTTTAGGGTATACATCTTCTTCAGGTCTCTCAGGTGCCCCTGCCTCTGAAGAGCAGCCGATCTGTGTTACCCGAAATGACTGGGGTCCAGTGTTCACTCAGCACGTGACCTACCACATGAAGATCCAGAACCACTGAACTTCAAGATATAAGGCTGCTGAATTTGTGGATAAAGATAGTACTAACCCCATGTTTCAAGTGTAGAAACTGAAAGTCAGTATAATATTAGATCGAACCCCATGAAATTGCCAACATTTGACTATTTTTTTTGCCCATAAACTTGGTGCTCTCAAATGGTCTAACCTAATGTTTCTTATTTAATTAAAGCCCTAGTTCAAATATAACTTAAAGAGCACACCCTTGGATTATGGCTCTGAAGCTACCTCTTTTCTGTTTGTGATTTCATGCTGGAAGTCTGCTGGTTCCATGGGACAGAGAAAATAAAGAGGGCTTCCATAGAGGTGGGAGGAACAGTGTCTGCTGTCTCCAAGCTTGACTTAAAAGAGCATTATGCTCTAAGGGAAGGAGAGTGTTGGAAGGATGTAATGTGCATTTGGGGGTTTTACAGCTGTAGGTCAATGTTGTGGAGCACAAAACCCTGATTCGGTGGAACCTGGAGTCTCAGAAACCCACAGAGGATCAACCTTCCAAGTTGTGTTCTTCTCAGGCACTTTATGGAACCCTAGACAAACTCATTTGCACCAAGACTCATTCAGAAAGGATCCTGTCTTTCAGAGGGCAATCTTCTCAGCCGTAGGTAGGAAGATCTGAGGGAGAGCAGGGAGAAGCTTCCCCCCTCCTCCATCCAGCAGTCACACCTTTACATGACATCAACTCAGGCTGCAGAGGCTGGGGGCAGCTTGGCCTATAGTGAGTTCTAAGTACATATTTGGTGAGTGAATGAATGACTTTCTGCGAGCGAGTGAATTAATATTTGGCAATGTTCTTACTTTTCCAACATGTCCAACTGGATCAACAATCTTAAAAATTAATAATGATGGGTTCAGATATCAGACGAAGTATTCTCCAATCCATTTTTATCGTTCAGCTATGGCTTTATTAGTTGGACCCCTTTAGGTATTATAATTTGGATTTGAAGGACAGAAATTTGAAGGGTCTTGGTCTTTAAAATACACCAACCCTGCAAAAGGAGGTCGTTTATATGCCTTGACTATGGCCCACTTTTCCTACAGATTTAATCCAGGATTACACCAAGATTTGGTCATATCCTAATAGCCTGAGGAGTATGGCAGCTCACTCAGTTTTGGCTGATAATTTGGACACCCCATTGATTTAAATACCATGCATAAGTTTTTGACTACTTGCCCAGATTTCGGAAATTTAAATTATTGTAATGATCTGAAGGAGAAGCTGGTTCTAGTAGAAGAAGGGCTGATATTTTTATTAGGTGCCAACTCTTCTATGTGATAATATGAGACAAGAGTTAAAATGTAAAGAACTCCAAAAGAGGTTCAGGTTGGATTTCATTTATAGTGAAGAGTAATTAACCATTTTCAGAGAATTTCTTGGCAGCTGCTTTTGTTAGAAGAGAAGGCAGACCAATGTGAAGACCTCAGATGTCTGCAGGAGGAAAGGAAGGATGAGGGTGGAAGGCATGAGGGGAAAAGGATTGCTGGAAGGGATGAAAGAAAGAAAGGCTGAGGGACTCTGAAAGTAAATTTGAAGCTTACTTCACCCTTTTGCTTACTGTAGTGTTATGTGATTGGTAAAATTTAGCTTTGGTAGAGGATAAATCTGGAAGAGAATTTAGAGCGAATCTTCACCAACATTATTGGAGAGCTGCATTTCCAAAAGAATTCATACCTAAATCTTAACAAAATGACAATTAAGCAAGGGGCAACATTTCTACAAACTGATGGAAGAGGCTTACGGGTGTAGAAGGGACTCCCTAGTCTTTTCCAGAGGATTCCCAGCCTTTTATTAAAGTCTGTTGATGTGGAACTACATCCATTCAATCCTCCAGTTTCTTTAGCCCTGTCGCATGTATTATAGCTGTGCTAATACATAAACTAGGACATCGTGCTCTTAATAGGAGAGACCCTGCTAATCAGAGCTTCTCAATGACACCCTCTCCAGGAAGCCTCCTCTGCTCACTACAGCTGAAAGTGATGTTTCTTCTCTGACCTGCAGCTGGATTCCTGCCATCCATTTGGTCTTTAATATTTTCTTGTTTTATAACATGAGGACACACCCCTCCTTCAGACTGCAAACTCCTTGAAGCAAGTATCATGCTATCATTTATTGCATTTTCCATGCCAACTATGTATAGTAACTTGTACATGGAAGGGGCACAATAAATTTTTGTGAAGATAATGGATTAAACACATACTTTCCAACAGAAAATACAGAAGAATTATCAAAACATTTTATGTGTGGATTGGTCCAACTGGCTGTGGGATGCCTAGAACATTTCAGACATTTGTTTAGCATTCAAGCTATTCCTTAATTTCGTACTATGGATGAAGATGTAGTGTGTTCTAAATGTGAAAGAGATTTTGGATGCTGCGTTGTCTATGCTCCCTTTTTTTACAAACAGGGAGAGACAGAAAGAGGTGAAGTGACTGGTTTATTATTCAAATGCCCACAGGAGCAAGCAGGTACAAGCAATAACAGTAGTAACAGCGATAATAAGAAGAATAGTTAAGAGTGCTTCCTATGTGCCCAGTCCTGTTCTAAGTGCTTTATTATTTTATCTCATTTAACTTTCATAATAATCCTAAGAGGAGGCAATCATCATCATCATCTTACAGATAAGGAAAGGAACAGAATGAACAGGCTAGAGATATTTGACATAGATATACTTTGTTTACATAAGAAACTTTTAATTTATGCAAAGAAATGTGTTATCTCCCATTTTTCTGCAAATGCATGACACTCTCAATTTGTTCTTCACTTTTTTGGTTTTATAAGAAAGAATAAAGATAAATAATTCTCTCCCACCAGAAAAACCATGTAAGCATCACGGCCATGGTAACTAACAGCCTCAGGATCTGTGAGACAACTGGGAGTGGTGGGGACTATGGAGAAATGGAGAGCAGCCTCCTCTGGTCTCCATTCAACCATTTGGAGAATGTAGGCCCAGTGTTGCCAGATCTTCCAAGTTTTCAAGAGAAACAGAAAACTCAGGTTTTATTTGAAATTTTCCAATTTGTAAGTTTGGTTCAAATTTTAAAAATATCACGTAGTTCAAATAAAATGTGAATCTGTCCCACATGAAGTCAAAGTGGAGGACAGGCATGTGAAGGGATGCTGGAGAGGAGTCAAAGGTCAGACCACAGAGGACCTTTGAGATCACGGAATATAATGCAATGACAGCAGAAACTTTTAGAGTTGTTAACACTAGGACAGAAAAGGTCATATTTGTGTTTTGAAACTATTACGTTGTTCCCACTGGGCTCTGACAACTTCTAAATGGCATAGCTCAGGGCTGAGGAGACACTGTCACAGACTCTATTACGATATTTCTCTTAAAGACTGAACGAGTCTGCCTTAATTTCCTGGCTTTTCACTTTTACCTCAACCAGTCTTAGCTTTACTGTCTACTTTGTGTCTGCATCATGTTTGCCCACCCTTTCTTTCTCTTTCTCTAGACAGACATCTCTTAGCTTCTCTGCATCTCCTCGGGGGCAGCGAGTCTGTGTCCACAATAACGTGAACTTGCATCCTGACAACAGGCAGAAACGTCAAGGTTGTACACACTCTCTAATGGACAGCTGTCTAATCTCAACCCCTCATCCCCAGAGATGAAGCTTCTGAGTCAAACAAAATACGCTTCAGCGGGAAAACAGGTTTGAACAAGGAAGGACCAGCGAGCAGCAGACTCCCTCACCGACTCCACAGGAGGTGCAGTTGGAAGGCTTGTTTCCTCGGCATTCTCGGCAGGTGTAGTGGCATGGATGGCATTGGCTCTTAAATTCAAATTTGCCTGGGGGACAGTTCAAAATGCAGCGGCCATCATCAAAAATCCTAGAGGAAAAGCAGACTTTTAGAGTTTGTAAGGGTGACTTTCTGGAATAATCTTAAGTATAGAACATGTGGTGTTCGTGTTTTGCTGCACAGACTTGGTTTCATTGTTCCAGAAACAAGGGGAATGTCTGGGACTGATCATCGTAGAACGAGTGGAATATTAGTCACATACCCATCCTTGCCTGAGGTTTGGACCCAACAGCAGGCCTGCCAGTAACTGGCTGGGGATGCAGTCTTGATTCTGCTTCCAAACAAGCTAACTGGTGCCTGCAGGGATTAAGTCCATATTGTAGGCCCCAGCCAAACCCAGCCAATGGTCAGATGGAGGTCTTGACCTTTTAAGACACTGAATGGGCTTTTTTTTTTTTTTTTTTTTTTTGGTGAGGAAGAATGGCCCTGAGCTAACATCTGTTGCCAATCTTCCTCTTTTTGCTTGAGGAAGATTGTCCCTGAGCTAACATCTGTGCCAATCTTCCTCTTTTTGCTTGAGGAAGATTGTCATGAGCTAACATCTGTGCCGATCTTCCTCTATTTTGTACATGGGATGCCACCACTGCATGGCTTGATGAGTGGTGTGTAGGTGTGCACCCAGGATCTGAACCTGTGAACCCTGGGCTGCCGAAGCTGAGTGCATGAACTTAATCACTATGCCACTGGGTCAGCCCCCGAATGGGCTTTTGAATCCAGGGGCCTTGGAGAAAATACCCTTCTTTTAGTTGTCAGCATACCCATACTTCACAAGGGAAATGTCGACTCCAAGGGCTCTTGAAGTAGTTTAGGTGCTACTTATAAACTTGGCCTGTGCGTGTGGCAAGTAATCAGTGAACTCTGATTTTGAGCGTCATTTTTGCAAGCGTTTCCTGATGTACCACAGTCTCTCTTTTCTGACCATGTTTGCAATCAACTACAAGGACACTCCAGATAAATTAGCATTTGGGCTTCTAAAACTTTTGATTTTATACACATACAATATCTATCATAATGCCATTGTTAATATTTTCATAGTTTTGCTTCTTTTTTTTCCCTTGCAAACTAACCCCAAGAGCAAATGAGACTAAGTAAATTGTATCCAAGAACTTTGCTCAGAAAAATACAAACTCTTTGCCAAGTGCAAGAGTCAGACAGGTAATGTGAATAGATGAAGTGAGCTGGGGGGCTGCACCCCCACAATTCCTAATTCAGTGGGTCTTGGGGGAAAAGAGCTGAGAATTTGGATTTTTGACAAATTCCTGGGTGATGCTCATGCTGTTGATCTAGAGAACACACTTTGAGAACCGCTGTTCCACCTTCTGTTCGCTGACAGTCTAGATTACTGTGGAATTCGTGAAATTATTCCTAAGTAATGCAGGTGGTGCCAAATTGGTGTCTTCTTTAGAATAGTAGTTATTGTATCAGTTCTGAAGTTAATTGAGCATGTAGTACACACGTGCCCCCAAGGGCATACTGCCGGCATCCTGGCCTGGGAGAGCTGAGGCCTGCAGACAAAGGCAGGGCTTCCTTCTCTCTCTCCCACCTCTCTCCACTCAGGCCCGACATCACATGGAAGGCAGGTGTGGGCTTTGCATAGCTTGCTCCTGGCGTGGCACTGGCTTGTCTAAATCCCACTGTTTCCATAGCTGGGGCCAGCCCTAAACTGGGGAAAGGCATCTTAATTCCAGGTTTGGACGAAATTGGGGTGGGGGCAAGGCATCTTGAAGGGTGTGTTGCTTAGGTCTTCCATCTCCTTCCCACCCTGAAAGTCTATGTCGTTTGCATCTGCTGGAAACAGAATGGGGTTAAAGCCAACAACACAAGACAAAAGGCCACCTCTTCTTGGAATCTCAGCCCCTCAGGTTCTGGTCACCACACCCAGCACTCCTGGAGCAAACAATCCCTTTGGCCCACTGCAGAGCATGGAGTCCCAGCCCTAATGAGACACACGCGCATCTGGTTGTCCACGTCAAAACAGATCCCTGCGCCACGGCGGATAATGAGATGACTTTGCGTCCAGCCCAGACTTTTCGCTGATGGCGCTAATGCCAACAGGGAATATCCCGGCCCCACCCTGGCTCTGGTTTCTGAGCTAGAAGACTTTTCAAGGAATAATTGGGATGTGGCTAGTTAAAAAAACAAAAACAAAACAAAAGCCTCTTTAAGAAAAACTGCGTAAGAGCTTTCTGAGGCTTTTAAACAAGGAAGCTCCTCGTAGCTCTGCTGAAAAGGAGAATGGGGCATGTTTACTTGTGAGGGTTCGTTTTCTTACTAAATTCAGTCGGAAAGGAATGGAAAGTACAGCATCATTTTGTTATTTATAGAAATAGATGACAGATTGGTTTAGAGGGAAATTATTTCTCTTGAGAAAGGCGATCTAATACCCTCAAGGATGGGAACCATTTAAAACCATCCAGAAATTGGGGGTGTGTCAGGGTGAAACAGATTTTGTAATACCGCCATGTTTATGTAGCGAAGGGGCCGCCTTTCTTACTTGAGTGCCTGATTTTAAAGAAGTACAAGCACATAAGTGTGCTTTATTTAAACACCTCCCTTCACTTCTACACTAAGGAAAACCTGGGTGACATACCCAGTTTTCGTAAGAACATGATTCTTTCTAAAGATCAAAAGATAGGGAAACCAGTCAAGCTTAAGTGAAGGCACTGAATAATATTATCCCCTTCACCCCCTTCCATCCGCCTCAAGAAAAATTGCCAAGGAACTTGAAGAAAAGTACCACTTCGAGTGGCATGGATTTCCACGAACGCTAACAAACCTTCCCTACTGGAAGAGGATAGATCCCTTGCTCTGGGCTCCAGGGGACTGATGAAAATTTTCTTTAAAGATGACTCAAGCCATCTCTGGGACCACCTGTCTTCCAATTTGTGGATTTCTGAGACACTCGGGCAAGCTAATCTCTACAGGAGAAGCACTTCTCTCCTCAAGGCACCCGTGCTCTTGGCATTTTCATAAGCAGTGAACCATTCCGCCTCCAACGGGGCTCATGAAAAGGAAGAAAGTGGCAGAAGCAAGTGCTAAAGAGCTGGGCAGAGGTGCTTTTCTTGACATTGGCGCTGAATATTCCAGGAGCCCCAGGCTGTGTGTGATGTGAGCTGGACTGGAAGAGATGGCACGTCAGGGTTAGCTGGTACTTTGTGCTGGTGGTTGGTTTGGCCCACCTAAAGTCATCACAAGGCCACTTAATGTAATTTCTTGGTACTTTAATGTTGTAACAGAATGAAATCTGGCAAAAAGTCTTTTTTCCTGAATTCATCAAAACAGATCAAATAAAACATTTGAGGGTGGGTCAGAACAGAGGGACATTTTAAAAGTTTTTAATTAGGTCGTTGAGTCTGTAACTCCTTTAGGACTGAATCGGGAAGTTATGAGGACCGCAGCATTGCAGAGTATACGGGTTAGCTGTGGCAAAGGGGGCACATGCTTCTTCCAAGTTTTCAATCATCTTTAAGGAGCTAAACCCAAGGGTGTATGCAAATATACAAGGAAAACTGGAAGATGAAGAGAGGGCTTTTAAAATTTTGACTTCTTTTACAACAATTTCAGGGTAAATTTTTTTTTTATTTTATGATGGAAAAATTTAAACATATATACAAGACCATCCCCATGTATTCGTCACTCAATTTCAACAGTTATCAACACATAGCTACTCTTATTTCAGCTGTATCTCCACTAATTTACTGCTCTCCAATATTGTTTTGAGACAAACCTATAAGTTAAATGTTAACATTCCTCTCCCAGGTAGAAACTCCTTTAGGGGTGATCTTTATTCTACCAAGACTAGAGATATCCGAAAGTTTAAGAATAGGAAGAAACTCAGGGAGACCCACTCTCCTGGTTATTATCTGTCTCCCCTCACCCCTTACTCTGCCCCAGATCCATTTCCACCATTCTCTGTCGTGCTGGGTCCTTGAGCTGTGCTCACTTGGGACTGTAGCTCCAAGCTCACTTTGCTCATTTGTAAGTTGTGTTTCCCGTTGGCCTCTAGTTAGTTTCAGACAAGGGGAAACACCAGCAGGAGATCTGAGGGAGGGAGGAGAGAGATGCTGGGGTATTTATTTCTCCGAGAGCCACAACTCTGCTTCCTCCTTCCACGGTTCTGGAGGGGCTGTGTCTCCTACCGCTCCAGTTTCTGTCAGGCATCCCTGCTTCTACGGTTGAAGCTTTTGCTTCAGGTCTAGGGTGTTAAAGCCGCCCCACTATGCTTGTCCCTGAGTGCTTCACCATCCCTTGACTTTGCCCTCCTGAGTCACCTGTAAGAATTCCTGGACCTTGCACCTAACTCAGACCTGACATCAAGCAGGTGCTCAACACTGTCTTGAATGGATCCAATTCCACTGAAGAAAATACTAAGGAAAAGACTTTGCTGCCCTTTCAAGAACTAATAAGTCAACATCACCATCTTTCAAAATAGTTTCTTTCTCCTCATTTTCTCGGCCCTGTTCCAGGAAAATGCAGATAATCAGGGAAGAGAGATGGGGAAAGAAGTGGAGTGCTCAGGAAGATGAGAAGAAAATTATTCTTGGGCAACAAGATTTCCTTAGGAGGACACTCTGGTTCGAGATCCACATATATGCTTTTCTTTCTTCAAAATCTAAAGGACTACTTAAACAAGTTAAACTACCTAAATAGCCCAGAAAGTGTACCTCTGATCCTGTACCAATGGGCTTAAATTCTTTTAAATGGCCATTTATGGTAGTAAAATATTTTTCTCACTTCTGCTGAGCCTGCTGAGTAAAATATTTTTCTCACTTCTGCAATGTCCATTGAATGATGCTAGTTGCCTTATTAAACAAATGCTAAGATATTCCCTTAATTCAAAGATATCCAAACACACAAAGGGATTTGATTGTTGTTATGGTGAGGTGTTAGAGGAGAAACAGAATCCACTTTTGGAATGCTCTCTGTTTCTAATAGCATGCTCTGAAGCTGCTTTAAAACAAATTCAATATTTAAAGGCACAGATATTGGGCCCAGCTCAGTGGCATAGAGGTTAAATTTACATGCAATCTGCTTCAGCAGCCTGGGGTTTGTGGGTTCGGATCCTCGGCACAGCCCTACACATTATGCCATCTCATCAAGACGACCTGATGCCTACTCATTAAGCCGTGCTGTGGCAGTGTCCCACAGACAAAATAGAAGAAGATTGGCAACAGATGTTAGCTCAAGGCCATTCTTCCTCACCAAGTAAATAAATAAATAAAGGCATAGATATCTTAAAGAGATGCTTGGAAAATGTTATCACAGTTAGCATTGACAATTTTTAAGACTGTTCATTTGTGTCTTTTCTTCCTTCCTTCTTTCTTTCTCTTTCTGAGGGAGCCATTTGGAAAGCCAAGCCCCTGATATTGATCACAGACCTTATCAAGTTCAATAAAACACACATTTGTTGAATTATTACTATGTGTTGATCACCGTGGAGGAATAAAGAGACAAATTCCTTCTCAGGATATTACAGTCCTGAGGAAGAATTAGATGAAATGACTTGTGCAAGGCAAAGGGAACAACCATCCTAGAGATTGACCCGCCACTGGAGCAGCCGTGTCATACTGGTCTGGGGGGAGACCCTGCTTCCCATGTATTTAGCAGAGCAGTGACGAGGCCATTCATTCAAACACTGTCAGCCAACAAACACTAACTGCTAGAATCAGAGGAATGTTGACTGAAAATACATCACGTTCCCAACTCTCATCATTAGAAATTCCTGGTATATTAGCAGAGATGCTCACCCCATTCGGATACTTGCTATTCCCTCATTCATTCAGCTATCAAACATTTATTGAGTGCCTACTATTTTCCTAGTACTGGGATAGGTAATGGAGATACAAAGATGAGTACTTCAGCGGGCTTACAGCGTAACAAAGAGAGATTTGTAAATGAACATCTTACAATGTCACAGGTGCTCCTATGGAAGTTTATATAGAACACAGGGGAACACGAAGAGGGAAGGTTAATTCCACTGGGAAGAGGTCAAAATGCCTTCATAGAACAGTTCACCCTTGAACTAACTCTGGAAATATGAGTAACTATTTTGTCAGCAGATGGAGATGACGGTTGAGGGATGTGTGTGCAGAAAGGGATGAGATTCCAGCCATCAAAGTCGCTACCGTCTTCATAGATGAGAAAGCCTTTCTAGTGTCTTGGGAACTGATTCTTGCAGCGGGTACTGGACATCATGGAGAGAAAATGCTACAGAGCTGGGTTGTGGCCACACCATGGAGGGTTTCTGTGTCTCAGGAAGAAGTTTGATTCTTTTTCCTGCAGACCCAAGGGGTGCCTCTAAGGCGGTAAGCACCTCCTCTCTCCATCCTGCAACCCATGAGCTCCCAACCCCAGGAGATACTGAGAGGCCACTCACCTTGTGACAGGGCAGCCAGTGCAGTCTTCCTGGGTTGGCCCCCAGCACTTGGCACAGGAGGCGTCACAGATCTGGCAGTGGCCATGCTCGTCAATGTATTCTCCTAGGGAACAAAATATAGCTGTTTATCTCATTTCTACATGGCAATGCTGCCTGCGCTGTCAGTCTGAAAGCAGCCAGATCTCTCTGTGGCTGCTTAAAAGGAATGGAGACAACACGGAGAGAAGAGACCTTGAATGGCTTCAGTTGCCAGTCTTGAATCCTGACCTTATAATAACAACTACTCCTCTCCCAGGGGTCCCAGAAGTTGGAACCTCAAAAAGTTGTGAGGCAATGACATAATTATATGATTTAGTCAACATGTGCTACAGATTTTATAAGTAGAAAGACGCCAAGGAGAGCTTCCCACAGGGCCCCTTTCCTAAGCTCCTACTGACTTTCCTGTTAAAGGCTGCGGGCTCTTGGCCCTCAGAGACCCCAGGTATAGCCTTGGTTCAAGTCAAACAAAAAGCAGGACCCACCCAGATCTTGTCCCACCACTCTGGGGGATGGTGGTTACTAGTCAAGAGTGGTTGAAGCTTGGCTGACATTTGACAAACGTGAGCTGCATCTCCCCATGAAAGAGTAACAATGAAAAGATAGCCAGAGAATTCTTCATTTAATTGGAAAGTTTATCTTTCCCAAGGAAAAACACATATGAGACTTTTCCACAGAAGTTAGTCCAGCTTCGCAAACTTCTTGTGAACATTTAAGAAGTTACTCCAACAGCAAAGGTGATGGAGAGAGGCCAACCTCATTGAAGGTGATAATCCAATGATGGGTCCCTACTCATGGAATTCAACCCACTACTCACATTACACTCATCCTCTCCTCCCTTTGTCTTAGAAGAAACTGACAAGTTTCTTCAGTTTCATACAAACAGCTATTTTGTTTGGTTTGGAAACTGCTCAGAAAATATAGTTTCAGATTTCAGCAGAGTCACAGCCTTCACCTGCCCCCTACCCCACACCTAACTTTCACAGCCCTGAAAGCATGTCTCAACATTGTCAATCTGAGATCCAGCCACAGTGGTAAGGTAGCAGTTACTCGCCCATGGTTTAATCAAGCGGTCTTACTGAGGTCTAAGATTCACTGCCTGATTTATTGTAGTTGTACGGAAAAAAGCCCTGGAAGCATAGACTTGATTGGTGAGAAATGGAGGAAGTCCACCCCTCTGGCTTTTCCCATAGTTTACTGAACAAGTACAGTTGAATAAGGTCAACCTTATATTTGTAAATCTTCCACTTGCTAGCAGTAAACCACAAAAATGAAAATGAAGAGGCAGCTAGAGTTTGTCCTTACATAGCAGAAAAAGCCTTTCATGTATGTAGAGTTATTCTATTAGTTTTGTTAACTAAAGGGGGAAAGTACATGTTAGAGCAATGCGCATATCTAACAGTGGCACACCCCACACATCCTAGACTCTGCTCTTCCGCGTCTTCCAATTGTTGCCAAGGTAGAGTGTGGACCAGGAATCTGATAAGTAACTTTTAGAATAAGATTGTGGTTCTTAGCTCAGGAGCGACTCCCAGCAGCCCTAGGCTCAAAAGAGTGAGTAACCAGCAGGGGCAAAGAATGCAAATGTGCAAGTTGTTCCTGCACAAGATGCAGCCCAGATGGTCAAGTGGAGGCAGAAATCATCCCGTGTTCATCTCACCAAGCCATGCACTCTGGTGTTAGCTGCCTCTGACTCTGTAGGGGGCGCCATTTACTAATTCACACAAAGATGTTAGAAATTAGTTGCATTCTTGGCCATCAGCAGTGCCAAGGCAGAGAAAAGCTGAGACTTCTGTCTAGTAGGAGTGCTGATTTTAGGTTGGGATTGTCTCACTCAATATAGGCATCATATTTATGCAGACTTCTTTTTATTTATTCGAGCTCTCCCATTCTGCCTCTTAATTATTGCCCTTGCTGTAATGTCTTCCACTTTTGCCATAGGAGGCACAGCCAGTTGAGCAGTATGATTGTCAGTCCAGGCACCAGCAAGATAAAGAGCAGAAGATCCAGGGAAGACCTGGTAGGAAGATGATAGCTATGTATCTTTCAAAAAGATGTGCGCTGAGTGGAACAGGAATGGGGGAGGCTCACAGAAACTTCTAAACTCAAAGAAAGGGTATTCCAGAGAAATGTAGGATGCTAGAGAGCACAACTTATTCATTCACTCATTCCATGGATATTTTTTGAACATCTACGTACCAGGTACAAGGTAAGATGTAGAGATATACAAATTAAAAACGCCCTACTCTTGGGTTCTCAAAGATTTTTGAGAAGGTGATTTATAAAGTGATAGTTGTAATTGAAATGCTGCGGGGTGCCTTTGACTTCCTCAGACAGTCTAGATTAAAGTTTAAAACAGAAATGCGAGGACATACACAGGACTCTGGTAGACCTAGAAGCAAAGACTATTACCTTGCCTTGGCATCTGTGCCTATAGGAACTGACGCAGTGGTTTGGTTCTCCCAACTCCTGATATCCATCCACCTCAGTCTCCGTGATGTATTAGAATCAATGCAAGGATAGGATTTTAAACTAAATACACCTTGCTCAGCTATTTAGATGGTTCCGAGAGTTATACCATGTCCACACTCAGATCTCCTTTGTGAGTACAGATGATACATGGCTAGGGCAAGCGAGGGTTATTCAGATACTACTATGTACCTTTTAAATTCTCTGTATCTCTTGTGTGCCTCCTCATTGGCTACCATAGGCCAGTAGGTGGCACTGATACCTTGGCCTTCATCTGCTCAACTATAATGGCCTCTATTCCCACCCACAAAATGCCATCTTGGATATAGTCATCACTAGGAATTGCCTCATCGCCAAGATTTCAAATACGCCCTCCAAACACAATCTCCTTATGCCCTCCTATGAGTCTACCTCACCCCAGGTGGCGCCCTAGGCTGCTTGGTCATCCTTTCATGCATCTGTCTAGTTTCCTCTTGCATTCTTCACTTAGGCTAGGCCCAACCTTCCCAAGACCTAAGTTCCACCCATTCTACCTAATTTTCTGATCAGATACTGAGTTTCCCCAGCATCCTTTTTCTCAGTGTCAAAATTCCTCTCTGTCTTCTTGACTTTTCGCTCGTCTTCTGTATCTGAGAAAGGAACCTCTCTTCCTGGCCGTTGTCAACTCTCCATCTAATGCTCTTAATCTTTCCTTAGGATATTTCTTCACCAGTCTCTCTGGCTTCAATCTTTTCTTGACATCTCCCATCATCCTCTGATCTACAAATTTCTCCCCAACCGAAAACCTTCCCAAGCATTTTTCTTCCCTGATAAGTGATTCTTAAAACATGTTTCTCCCTCCTAACATTTGGAAACAAAATGGAGAAAGCCTCATAACCTTGGAGCTTATGTAATAGAGTCAGCATAGGACAGCTTAACTGTGTATCTCTCTCAAGTCTGCACGCCTCTTAACTGTAGAGCAAGCTCTGGCTTTAGAACAGATGAGAATAGAAGGATCTGCCCCGATGTTCATATTTATGTAGATGTCCAATTAGTTATATAAACAACTGCCCCCAGCCCTTGCAGGCACAAGTTTTCCACTACACATCTGAAACCAAAGAAACCAGATTCCAAGGACATAGTGAAGTTGCTTTTTTTTCGGTTGTTGGAGCAGCAAATTCTTGTCATCTGTCTTCATTGCACAATGAAGCTGAATGTTTATGACAGGCGTGATATACAAAATTCTTAGAAAAAATCACTTTTAGCACAGACTTCAGGGGTCAATATTTTGTTCTCCACCTCATTCTACAAGCTCTTCTTTCTGCTGTCTTCAGTCATTATTATCACGTTCAAATTATCTTTCTCCTGTGATCAAAAATGTTTCATTCTCCTTTTAGTTTCTTTCTCATCTCCTCCTATAATAGTTCAAAGGACACTGAGGAAATAGGGGAGGAATAATGTCTCAGCAGTTGAGGACACAGCTTAAAAATGAATACTTGTAGATTTAAAAATTTACAAGTAAGTGGCTTACTCTGCTTGTTCCACCTCTTGATAACATTGCAGAACGTGTTTGTGTCGACAAGTCTGTTATAAACAAACTTTATGACGTCATCCAGAACAGGTAAACCTTTATTACATCATCCACAGCTACTAAACATGGTTGAGACCCACATAATACTATTTTTTACACTTACATGATCAGAAGAGCTTCATTTCTTCTGCAGAAATGCTATGCTTTCTTTTGTACCTTGTAGTATTTCTTTATTGATTAGAGCCAAATTTGTTGTAATATTTAAACAAATCTATAAACTAAGTGAATTAATATGCACATAAATAGATAGATTATGATGTGAGTTCCAAACAATTTTTAGCAAGGGTGATTAAGAGAAGCAAGGGTGAGTAAGAGAAGATGGGAGGAACATTTGGTGAGACGTTAGCCATATGAATTTTGATCTGGTTATTTCCGTGAGCACCCTTGGGGTACTGAATTATCTGTAGATCTTTGTTTATGTGCCATATCACTCAGATGCCAGGAATCATAGACTCTGACTTTCCTGAATGTCTCTACAACTATAGGTGCTGATCAAACAATACTATCTCTTTGTAAGGATGCCAATACCTAGTTTCCAGCTTAAGATACCACTGTGTGAAGACAGTTTTCAGGAAAAGAAATCCAGATATTTATTACTTTCCACCAGCCACAATAAGTGTTCAGTAACACTTTCAACTAGTTATATACTAATGAAATAATTCTGTTTTTAAGGCCTCATTAAGTGTGAAGTTTTATAGCAAGGCTCAAAGTGTGAGGCCATCAACTGAGATCGCAACATCTTCACTTAAAAGTCCACACAATTATTCATTCTTAAAAAGGAAGGAAATTCTGACACACGCTACAATGTGGATGAACCTTGAAAATGTTATGCTCTTAGAAATAAATCAGTCACAAAAGAACAAATATTGTATGATTCCATTTATATGAGTTACCTGGAATAGTCAAATTCAGTAGGACAGAAAGTAAAATGAAGGTTGCCAGGGGCTGGGGAGAGGGAAAATGGGGAGTCACTGCTTAATGAATAAAGTTTCCTTTGGGGAAGGTGAAAAAGTTCTGGAGATGGATGGTGGTGATGGTTGCACCACAATGTGAATGTAATTAATGCCATAGAACTGTACACTAATAATGGTTAAAATGGTAAATTTTGTGTTATGTATATTTTGTCACAAAAAAAACAGCCTACATGATGAGCTTTTGCCCCAGCAGGCCAGTACATAATTTTAACCAAAAAACTCAGGATTGTCTGTGTTTGGAGATGGGTCCAAAGAGTACAAACCATCTTAGGGAGCCAGTTTGTTGACCTGCGGCTTGGGAAACCTCCTGTGACGATGGAGATAAATGGATAAAGCTTGTGATAATGGAGATGTCTGGAAGATGGAACGCTGTGTTTTTTCTTTTCATCAGGATCTACAAAGGCAGAATGAATATCAAGCACCTAGAAGGAGAGTTCCGCTTCTACAGCCTAGAGGTTTCTGGGGGTCACCTTCTCTATCTGGTCCTCTCAAAGACTTCACTTTTCCTCCCCCACAGGATTTTCTGATTGACAAGACTTATCCTTCCTGGTCCCATTGCTTTTTCATCTCAGGCTCTGGCATTCATCTGTGTAGTTTATGCAGATACTCTGAAATGCTACTCTGGCACCCCCATGCGTTGGCATCCCTGCCAAAAGGATGGATCGTAAATTTTGGATCCAACACACTTGCAAATGTTTAGCTTCCTTTGGCCTGAACGTTGTTCAACGAGCAAGGAATCAAGAGTTGATCCTTTTAGCTTCCACTGTTGTTTAGTCCCCTCCACAGTCAGGCTGCTAAAACAATGTATCCAAAGTGAATATAGTGGTCATGTAGCAACCGCACAAGCTCCCATTCATTGACACCTACCATATTACAAGTGCTGTTCTATGTAATGTGTAATTCAGACAACAGCCCCTTTTATAATGAGAAACTGAGAGTCAGAGAGATCAAAAAACTTGCATAAATTCATTCAACTAGGTAAGTGACAGCGTTGGGCTATGACCCAGGTGTGTCTGAGCCTACACCCGTGCTCTTTCTGCAATATTTCCCTGGTATGGATTCATTTCCCCTTTTGGTGTTCCAAGTAGCTTTGCTATTTATAAAAAGAAAGAACTGAGCACATGCCTCGTCTAAGGCATTTGGTGAGGTAAGGATATCAAAAAGGAATTCACTGTGAAAACAAACGAACTTTGAGCAGTCGTATTGCACAAAGCAGATTTACGCAGTGACTGAATATACCCTCCAAATTTATCTTCCCTGATAAAATGGCCACCATTTATTAAAAGGCACTTCTATTATCGAATTGAGATTTTATAAGTAGTTTGTTTTGTCCACTAGATTAGAAGTTCCTAAGAGGAACTCAAAAATGTTTTTTTGAATGAATAAAATAATTGGTTGGAATTCTGGACAGGGATTTTCTATCTTGCTTAACTGCTGTCTGAAAATAAAATAAACTGACTTGTCAGAGATAGCTTGTAACCAGAATGATAGTAACTTCTCTACGGTCCCTCAATTTACATGAAAATCTAATACAGATGGATTGATTCCTGTATATCTTTTCCTCAATTAAGAGAATCTTGCATTGCTTCTATGTTAGTGAAAAAATCACTCTAAGTCCTAGCTAAAGGATGCTAAAAATAAAAAGGCACTGAACACTGGTTGCAAGACCAGACACAAGGCAAGACAAGAGGCGTGAATGTTATTCTTATCTGTAATTAAACAAAATAGATTGACAAAACCTATTGTTGACTCTGTGGATGAGGAGAATCATGAACACTTTCCAGTAAGCAGGGTGGTAGATGGAAATCCATTTATTGCCCATTTGAGGTGTGTAAAATTTCTCGACATTCTCTTAATTTGGTGGGCAGTCTTTGCTATTCTTGTAAATGAGCCTAGAATTTCTACAGGTTCTCTAGTGCACTCAATCCCCCTACTCGTCAGACATAAGATTTTACCCCCCAAAGTTCCCACCATTTGTGGCTACAGAGGGACTGCTGTCATGGGGGAAATTGTACAGTACCTGGTGTGCTCACAGGGAGGGGAGATGTGTGATACCAGCTCAATACAAGGTTGGCATAAGGGAAGCCATAGTGTAGAAAAGAAATCATATTGTTACTTTGAATGACCTGGTTAACTAACCCAGCTGGATAGGCACCCTCCAGGAGATATGCATGCTCTGTAGATTTTACAGCCCCTCCTAGCTGTGATAAGTTGATAACTTTGTTCTTTTGAGTTCTTTAGGCATGCGATGACCCCTGGGGCAGAGAGTCTATGCTGAGAGACATCATCAATGACAACGGAAAGATCTGGGTATAGGGTGTTGCTCTGGTCGCTGATGTATTTCCAGTAAAACAAAAGATTATTAGGAACTAGGACCAGATGTCTGCCTTCACCCAGAGATCAGATGCCTTCCCCACCCGCAGACCAGCCTCCTATATAACGGGCCTGTAGTCTTTGTTCTGTAAGATGGTTCTTTCAGACGTTGGCCAGCTATCTTCTCCCTTGCTAACAAGCTATAATAAAACCCTTTCTCTCCTACTACCTTGCCTCTTGACTATTGCCTTGTCTTGTGGCAGGCAGACGACCTTCCTTGGGCTGTAACATGTGGGGCTCAATACATGATGACAGAAGTAAGTGACCATAATTTGAGAGAATAACTCACTTACCTTTTAGAAAACATCACTGATTACCTGAGGCAGGTCACACTTGGGAGACACTGACAAAGGGAATGACTTGAAAGGACAGAGCTTGCATGCGAGAAGAGATTTTCACATGTTGAGGAATATGGGGTAACTTTTTGGGTTCAAAACTGATTTGACTTGAACTAAAAAGCCAGACTTATGGCCTATCAAACATACATTGTCCATCTGCTTAACCATTAGAGTAAAGCCTGCACTCTTAAGAATGCATACTTGCCTTCCTACGCCCTATTGGTAAAGTCATATTGGTAATGCTGGATTAGTCCCTTTCCTGACATCACGGTCATATTGACCTGCTAATTTGCAACTAAATATCTCTTTGAAATCTTGATGAATATGTATCCTGGGTGTGTTTAATGTATGTTCTTTGTTCTAAAAAGATATAAGACTGTATTGAAAACCATGCTTCTCCGAAACGTTTTCTAAGGCCTTCCCAGGTTATAATCCTCACTCTGGCTCAAGTAAAACTTATTGTATTTCTCTTATCTGTGGGAGGGTATTGGTTATTTTGCATCGAGACATGTGCACCCCTGAGTGAGTGTGGTGCTATCAGGCCCTAAAAACTGTATCACTTCCTTTCACTTTGGAGGTGATGCAGATGGCTGGTGGAACTACCGGGAGTCTGGCTCACCGAGACTTCCTGACACTTTTGAACTAAACAAGGGTCCTTGTACATGGATGGGTTAAAGCCCAAAGTCCTTCCCAAGTTGCCTGAAACAATCTAACTGTTCCCTGTGATGGCGTAAGACCTGGAACACAGGCACCAGGATGAGGCTTGTTATCATTCTCTTTCATTTCTGTGGTGACCAAAAGAACCTCCCTCACCACTTTTTGTAGCTTATTCTTAAGCCCTTCCAAGTATCCCTACTGTCACTTCCCCCACTCCAGTGCCCCATGGGAGGGAACATCCTCAAATGCCCCTCCCTCTCTTCCTCTGCATCAACACACCGAAAGTACTGACCTCACCTTTCCTCTCCCACACTCCCTCAGTCTTTCCTCAAGCCCTGCCTGCTGGTGCTAAAACACTGCAGCCTAGTTGCCAATTAAGAGAAAAGAGAAGCTCCTGGAAAGAGAAGGAAGTTGCATTCCAAAGCCTAGGGCTCCATCTGCACTGTAGCCGGTAATTGACAATTTAGTCTTTCATGGGGTCATCACTAACACTGCTTGTCCACAGGAAGTAAACACTGTCTTCTAAGAGATCTGCTGGTTTGTCTAGTGACAGGTCTGAATGGAGATGGCACCCAGAATACTGCAGTCCCTTAGTGACTGGGGAAGTATCTGATTAGTCAAGTTGCCATATGTTTTATTGGTAGTGACTAAATTGTGCTTTTTAAAGAGTCTGAGTGTGGAAATAAAGAAGGGAATCAAAGTTTGCCGTGTGCCTACTGCACACCTGCGTAGTAGGGAGCACTGGGTAGGGTAAATGCATACATTTTGGAGTCATCTCCACCTGGGTTTGATTTGAGCTTCCTTCTCCAGCTGTCTGATATTAATCAAATCACATACTTCTTTGACATTCTTCTTCTGTGTATTGTGCATAATATTCGCTTTCCCGTAGAATGTGGTGGGGATCAAGTGAGAGAACAGACCTAAAGCTCCTACCATAGTGGATGACAGAATGTTACTTATAATTATCAGGTAATTATATATTGAATATTTTATTTCCTCAAACCTCCAATTAATAATGTAGGGTAGGGGCTATCAACTTCGTTTGACCAGATAAAAGAACTTAAGCATCAAAATGTTAACTCGCTGAACATCATTCAAACCCTGGTCTGATTGGATCCCAAATTGTGATTTTTCTACCACCTTGAGGGGACTTAAAGAATGTATTGGCTGCGTATGTCGGTGGCAATGAGGCAACTGAAATTAATGACCCCATGGACAGAGAACAATGATCTCTCAAAGCACGTCAGCTGTAAGATGCAACCTACCAAGGTCATCTGTATAATTAGCAACCCTTTGGAGCCAGCCTCCCTGGACTAGAGCCAAGGAGCCTTTCCACACACTTTGCCATAGAAATGCCATAGCCATGGCCATTCCCTTCTCAGGCTGCTGAAGTCAAAGTTTGTCAGAAATAGGTGAATGTGAGACAGGGCACATAAGCCTTCTTTCCAGCAAAGTTTCACCAAGTCAGGTTCAGAATGTGATTCTTTCTAATTTTTTTTTGCAGGGAAAGATTTGCCCTGAGCTAATATCTGTTGCCAATCTTCCTTTTTTTTTTTTCCTCCCCAGAGCCCCAGTACCTGGTTGTATATCCCAGTTGTAACTCCTCCAGGTTCTTTTATGTAAGCCACCACCACAGTATGGCTACTGACAGCTAGGTGGGAAACGAACTGGGAAACGAACCTGGGTCACCAAAGCGGTGAGAACACCAAACTTTAACCACTAGGCCCTCAGGGCTGGCTCCAGAATGTGAGACTCTTGGCCCCACTGTGGAGTGGGCCCTACGCTTTGACTACTTGTTTCTCCTTTAGGTCCTGGGATGGACTTTGCTTCCTTACTTGGCAGGTGTCAGGACCAGTTGCCATTTCCTCTCTGTCTCAGTCAGGGTGGGACACATAAACAGATGAAAATGAACATGGGGGCAGTGTTGTGTGTTGTGAGTGCATGTGTTCTGTGTGTAGGGAGGGGAGAGAGTGGGGGAGTTAGCGTTGTGAGGCAAGAGGCCTCAGCATCCCTGGGTGTCAGAGAGAGAAAGAGCAGCAGCCTCCTTCTGCACGGTTCGCATCCTATCAGGGCTTTAGACTCTGTCCAGAGTATGGAATCCGGGACTAGAACCTCATCTGGCTCCACCATAGAGAGAATGCCACTCCCCGCGTTAAGATTCCTCTCATTCCACTGAGTGCTTAGACGATCATGAGCAGTCCTCTCCCCACTCAGAGAGAGGAGAGGCAGGTACAGGTGAGGCGCATGGATCTGGAACAGGATGTCCTAGATGTGAATCCCAGGGCTACCTTGTGGAGCTGTGTAAACTTGCCCGACTTATGTAACTTCTCTAAGGCTCGGTCAGCTCATCTTAAAACAGAAATAATCACAGCTATGTCATAAGATTGTCAGAAGGATTAAATTACTTAACACATAAAATGTGCTTTAAAAGATACTAGCACACGGTAAATGCTGAATGAACGTTAGCTGTTGCTACTCCAGTGAGCAGAAGCAGGTCCCTTGTACAAGAAGCACAGGAGAGTAAGAAAACTTTCGAGACACTCGGACCTCAATTCCTCAGAGTTGGGGCGGCTTTGAAAAATTTATTTAACCTTTCTTCAGCTTTATAAAATAAGTTCAATTGCCCTAAACTTTGTAGTTCTCTGTTCTTTTCCTACCTATTATCAGGTAATGTCTTTTGTTATACTGAGGTTAATTTAGAAATGTGTGGTTAATATAAACAAAATATCTAGAAAAGATTTCCCTTCTCCACAACTGTTCAGGGGTCCCTTAGAAGAATGGACACCAATTTTATTAACTATTTTATTAACTTTTAACAACTCAACAGGCATGGTCCTGTTTGATTGGCACCAAAGTGTAGTCAGTTCTGTTCAGGAAAATGGCATCCCTCTGCCCTTTCACCCTCTACCCTAAATCCACGATTCTAGAACTATTAACTCACTGAACAACTGTGGGCACACCAAACCAATATTTGACAGAAAGGCAGGTCAGCTATTCCTCTACTGACCAATATCACCCCTCTTGTTGCCTTATGAGGGATAACATAAAATTACTTGTGACTTGAGCTGGTCTTCCCTCAGCTCTTAACAGAGGAATGGTTATGAGTTAATTTCTACAACCTCAATATAAACTCTAGGAACGTCTCTTAGACATTAGTAATATCGTGAGAGGATTCTGGCCCCATCACAACATTCCTGAATGGTATGACTCAATGTGCTTTTGTCTTACCTTGTACCTAATAACTCAATATCTTCTTTAGGGGCCCTACATGCATCCTTCCACCCTGACTGTGCCATAGAGAGGCTGAGTCCGTGGTAAAATTGCAGCCTCAGTGTCCCTCCACCATCTAGACCTGAGAACTTGCCTCCCAACCTAGTCATACAGAGAAGTCAAGTAAAGGACAGAGGAGGATTTGGCAAAAACCTCTGCATTCACCGGAGACAAACATTATAGCTCTAGAAATCTACAGGAGCCTTGAGAACAATTCAGTTTCTCTGGGAGAAGAGCCAACTTGGCTGGAAGACATGCAAGTCAGTATTTGAGATGAGTTCAAAGTCTCCTTTGGGCCTGACCTACACTTTCCATCTCCAGGCCCACCCCAAGAAGGCCCTCGGCATCTCCCTGGGGTTGGGGCGGGGCACTACACCTTCCCACACTAGTTACATCGCAGTCTAAGGGCTCTTCAGCATTATTTCTAGGGAACAGTCAACCAAGCAACAGTCTGGGCCCTGTTTTAGGGGGTCCTGGGACTTCAGAGCACAGACCACGGCTTAGGTCTGCAACCAGCAGCCAGGGAGGCGGGGCTCAGGGTCCAGGACTCCGGAAGCCTGACGCTCCCTGGAAACTCGGTTCTGTGATCCCCACAGACACCGCTGGTGAGTCAGGCTCTCCTCCCCTTCCCAAACTCCCTCAGGCGGCTGACTGACCTGCTTTGACTCCTTTTTGCTTTCAAGGCCGCTCTTGATAGTCGTCTTAACCAGATTTTACAGTTTACAAGAGGGCTGATTCCTCTCTGCTGTTCACAGTTTGCCAAAATGGGCAGGGACGGGCTATGGAAAAGCCGCCTGTGGGCTCGGGGAACTTCAACAGTCTTTTGCCTATGCAATCATCTAGTGTAATTTAGGTTGTATTTTCTAAAGATGAATTTGTAAGAAGCCAACATTTTCTATGGGGTAATAACAAGTGCTTACTACAGTAGCGTGAATGATGGGCATGCAAAACGCTAAAGGAGGGGCTGGCCCCGTGGCGGAGTGGTTAAGTTCACGCGCTCCGCTGCAGGCAGCCCAGTGTTTCCTTGGTTCGAATCCTGGGCGCGGACATGGCACTGCTCATCGAACCATGCTGAGGCAGCGTCCCACATGCCACAACTAGAAGGACCCACAACGAAGAATATACAACTATGTACTGGGGGGCTTTGGGGAGAAAAAGGAAAAAATAAAATCTTTAAAAAAACAACAACAACAACAAAAACCAAACTGTTAAAGGAGCAGAGACAGGAGAAAGATGGCCTTGTGGTGTTTGGGGGTTAGAAGTCCAGCCCTCAGGTCAGAGATAAGGGAACGTTTTCTGGGAAGCTGGGCGCTTTCTCAATGCTTTCACGCTTAATTCTCAGATCCAGTTTATGGAGATGAGCGTTGCTCTCATTTTAAAGATGAGGAAACTGAGGCTCAGAAAATTTAAGCTGTCCAAGTTCACTGAATTAGTGATAATTAGAAGAGCTAGCACAGTGGTGACCATGCATGCCAGGAATTCTCCTGAGAGCTTTACCCATATTAACTTACATAATCCTTACAACAATCACCCTATGGAGGAGAGACGGCGCTGTGTACTGCTGTTTTTTATCATCCTCACTTTTCTGTAGAGAAAGTTGAGGCAATGAGATATTAAGCGACCTATTTTTTTTTTTTTTTTTGAGGAAGATTAGCCCTGAGCTAACATCTACTGCCAATCCTCCTCTTTTTGCTGAGGAAGACTGGCCCTGAGCTAACATCTGTGCCTATCTTCTTCCACTTGATATGTGGGACGCCTACCACAGCATGGCTTGCCAAGTAGTGCCATGTCTGCACCCGAGATCCGAACCAGCGAACCCCGGGCCACTCAAGCGGAACGTGTGCACTTAACCGCCATGCCACTGGGCTGGCCCTTAAGTGACCTATTAAAATCACCCAACTGATGGCAGAGCTGGGATGTAGGCCCAGGTCAGTCTCCAAGCTCTACTGCTTTAACCCAGGTTTTTCTGCATTCTTTTTCCCAGAAAGTAATGGGAATTGGATTTTTATCCCAGGCCCAGCTGATTTCAAATACCACGCCCCCTTCCACTATACTTAAATTCAAATAATTGCTTGATTTCATATGCATGTGTGCATGAGTGTGTATGTGTGTGTGATATGGGGATAAGTTCAAATTATGCAATTCTAGACACCTCAGTTAGGCAGCCTGTAACAATTGCTTCTTAACTATGTTCTGGTGGCTGTGTTGGAAAAAGGCTCAGGATCTATCCTTCATGAGACGGAGAATCAGCTCGCAGAAAATACCAAGAATGTCAGCCAATGTAGAAACAAGTGCTCAAGATCTAATGGTGGCACAGGGCAGCTGGCTCTGATTATACTCCTCCCTGAGGACACAGACATTTCCTGTTCATTTTGGAGTCTCTATGGCCTTCCTCTATGAGTGGAAGACGGGTTCTAGACTCGTTTTGTGTTTTTTGGTATAAATTCATTAAATTTTGTTTGTTGTACTGAAATAAGATTGCCTTGGGTCTGAAAAAAATGGATGTAGCTAGATGGACAAAGGGGAAAGTGGAGAATATTTCAGGAGGAGGGAACAGAGAAAGCAAAGGAGTGGAGGCTAGAATTAAGCATGATGTCTCTGATGCAGGCATATGATTGGTTTGACTGGAGCAGAAACTGAGTTTGGGTAAATGAAAAATGAGTGTGGATAGAGGATGTAGATAGATCATGGAACATCACATAGAGGTGTATCAAATGGGTGTGTTTGGCCAAAGGGAGCCATTGAAGATTTAGGGAGAAAGTCAATGACAGGAACAACTCTGGAGGAAGATTGCTGTGGTCAAAGGAGACTGGATGAGTTGGAAGGGACAGTCCAGGAAGTCATCTGGGAGATGGCTTCAGTCAGACAGGAGTGAGAGAATGGAGCTACTGCAACCAAAATGGTGACGACATGGCAGTCCCCAGAAAACAGTTACAGAATCTCAGGGAGGAATGGATCATAGAGATCATCTCCTCTAGCTGCCTCCTTCTCCTGCACCCCCAGGCATCAGGCTTAATTATCTTAATGATTTTCTAGTCCACTGACTGTCCAGTGTTGGAAAGAAAACTGAAAGGGATGGAGAACTCATTACCTCCTTTCCTCTTTTTAAAAAACTCTATCAGAAACATCTTTGTAGTTGGTAGGCCTCGTAAATTTCATACATTGGTCATTTCAAAAGAAGAAACAGCTGTTCTGAGGAAGGAACATGATATTTAAGAGAACAATGAAAAGAGTCAGAAGCTCTGAGTCCAAGGCTCGTAGGTGGCTTGGAGCAAGTCAGGTAAACTTTGTGTCTTAGTCACTTCTGTGAAAATGGGGAGAAGACATGTCCTGCCTAGTTCTCTGGTCTATTGGAAGACCAAATGATAAACCTTGTGACAATGTTCTGGAAACTTCAAAATGCCTCACAAAGGAGAGGAGGATATGATTGTTAATGCTCCACAGGAGGGAATATAGTATTGTTTCGTGACAGAGAAAGCTGAATCCAAATTCCAGCTCTGACACTTGCTAGCTGTGTGATTTGGGGCTACTTCTGTAACCTTCGTTTCCATAGCTGCAAAATGGAATAAAAACAGTCCTATCTCAGGAAGTTGTTGTAACAACTAGATTTGATAAAGAACTTACAAGCGCTTAGCACAGGGTCTGCCTGATATATAATAGATAATGAATAAATACTATTACTATTATTGATAAATCATGTCTGCCTGCATACAGATGAGTGGAGAGAGAGGAGTCAAATCCACGGACTTGAACTTGAGCGAGTAAAGAAATGATGGTCATATCGACAGGATTAAGAATGTGAGGGAAGCTGGTTGGGATGATCTGGCAGATGTTTTGAAACTGTGCAACTCCTGGCACAGCTCTGTATGTTTATACACATGCCACAGGCAGTATTTGGACAGTGGCTGTTTTTTGGGCCTGCTCAATATCGAGCGGCTGTGTTCTCTCTCTGACACACGTATAACAAGAGTTGATGGAGTGAAATATAATGCAGGCGTTCACAGCCCATTCTGCCTAGAGCCATGCCATAAACAATCAGAAGCTCAATGCTTTGTTACCAGATAGAGTGTCATGTTTAGATGCCAAGATGCTGAAAGAAATGTCATCACCCATGCATTCCTGTGGAGGGGCCATCCCGTTCTTGGCCAGGATGACTGTTTGGCAGAAAAGTCATGCATCTGTAGACGCTCAGACGTAAAACCCATGCAGAAGGAAGGTACATTGTTAGAAGGGTTCTTATCACAGTGGTTTTAGCTGCTTACTTGAATTTCGCGACCCTTCTAAAAGATGCTTTTCAGTCAGTAACCAAGTCTTAGGTAAAAGATGAACTAGAATTAGCAGATTAAAGGCACGTGCTGGTGACGGTGATGCTTGTGGGAGCTGCAGAGAGGAGTGTCCTTGTACCAGCCAGGCAAGTTAAGAGCATGAGTTTGATGTCTTTTGTGTCCAGGAGACAGCGAGCTTTGGAAACTCTGTATCTCTCAAGAAAGTTTCTTCAATTGCCTGTTAGACAAGCTGATCTCCCCCAGGAGATCCCCTTTTTACAGATCAAGAAGCTGACGTGAGAGTTTACACATCTTGCCCCCAGTCACACAATTTGTCGTGTTTCCTCTCCACATCCGACTATGCTAAGAAGGGTGAAAATAATAATTTGGAGAAGATAGGACAAATAAAGGCAAAGCAATACTCAGTTGATAGAAACCATGTCATCTCTGGGTTGGCAAAGGACTTGATACCAGAAGGATGTTGATAGAAGCATTCAACTAACTCATCCCACATAATAAATTTCTAGTTATTTATCCTGGAATTACTTCTGCTTCTTCACCTTGAAATATCTTCTATAAAGTGATGATTCCTAAATATCTCCTCCCAGTCCAGATCTGTCTCCTGAGATCACGAATCCTATATCCATTGCCCACCAGACTCTACACCTGGACACTTTGTAGGTGTCTCAAATCAACATGTTCAACAAGACTTACCATCTTCTCCAGTTCCTATGACCCTCCTCTACTGCCAGTTGAGGCGAGTGCCACCACCTTCCAATCAGAAAAGCCAGCACAGGGGTGTCATCCTCAGCCCCATCTCTCCCTACATCTAATTCCTCACAATTTCTGTCAGCTTTACCTCCCAAACATCTCTCAGTCCTGTCTCCTCATCCCCATCTCCAGGACCGCCATATGACTTCTCACGCAATCTCTCTATCTCATGGGGTAGATTTATCTTCCTAATTGCTCTCCCGGACTCATTATTTTCTCTGCTCACCTCACCCCCATTCTGTCCATGCTGTAACCAGAATGGTCTTTCTCAAATTCAAATTTTGTACAGCTCTTCTACCTAAAATCTTTCAATGCTGATCCTTCAGGACAGAATAAAGTTCCAAGGAATGACATGGAAGAGCCTTCAAAATTTGGCCCTTGCCTCAATTTCTAGCATCGTCCCTTGCTGCTCTCCCTATGAACTATAACAGACTCTTTTGGGTGCCTTGCACACATCCCTTGGCCTTATCACATCAGTGTGAAGAAGCCAACTTCTAGGGGTGAGTATCTGCTTGTATTAGCATGAGGCTTGCTCTGGTGCCTCAGAAGGCTTCTTTGTCAGGCACACACAGCAGGCCACAAGAACCAGGGAACTGATACCCCTGGAGTTGTCCCCAACCAATGACGGGGATTTGACATATGAAGACCATAGCTCCATTGCCCTTCTGAGGAGATGACCCTGTGGCCTGTGTTCTATACCATTTTCCACGGTTTTGCCTTAGGTCTGAGCTCCAGCCACACTTTGCGGTAGCTGGCTTGATAACACAACCTTTATTGGCTGCCTTCTCTCCCCTCTCTTGCTTTCCCACTTCACCACTGACATTTCCTTTCATTTTCCAAATAAATCTCTTCCACTTGAATCTTTTGTCAAGGTTGGTTTCTGAGGGGACCAGCTAAGACACATCCCTATGCTCTGGCATTCCCAAGAGACTTCCTGTCCCCAAGCCCATCACATACTCTCCCACTTAAAAGATCCATTTGGTCTGTGCCAATTCCCTTCTCTCTTCCCCCAGAAAACTTCTACTCATTCTTTACAACTCAAAGCTTTACTGTGAAGCTTTCTCTGAATCTTGCCTACCACACCATTACGCAGCTGAATTGATTTTCTTCTGTGCTCTGAAGTGTTTTGGGCATATTTTTAATATATCCTACATATCAACTGGTATTTCCCATGATCTTGACCACTACTTGCCACAGGATAAAGTGCTCAAACATTTTGATAAATAAATAGATTGACATGTTTGGAATTAGGGATGCAAAAAAGAGTCACCTGATAGCTGAAAGCTCCATGGAAATATATTCATTAATTCATTCAACATATAATTATTAAGCATCTACTACATGTCAGGCTCTGTTCCAGGTATTTGGGATAGAAAAGTGGGCAAAATGCAAGTGTCTTCCCTGGTGGAGCTTACATTACAGCACAGGAGATAGATAGTAAACCACAAATACAATCAATCAGCTAGTACATGTTCTATGGTTGGTACCTAATAAATGCTATGGGAAAAAAAAGGTGAAGACGTCAAGCAAATCAGGGAGCATTGGTGAGGGGCAGGGATGGGAATGCCGGTGTGAGTAGAATGTAATGGGATCCGGACACCATAGCAACAGACTCCAAGAAGAAGATGTGCACATTAGGCTGGAGTTGTTCTAAAAGTTAGTTGACAAGGTTAATTACCAACATGCAGTACAATAATTTTGCTTCCAGTAGACTAGACATTTGTGGGTCAGAGTACACAGCCCTATTCTGTCTAGGCTTGTAATATCCTTAGTTCAAAATGACTGTTTTCCTAGACATGTGGTCCCCAGGCAAATTGCCTGCTGTGAATCCAATTTTTAATGCAAAATGTCTTTCCAGCACAGAAGTTCACTGCCAATTTATTGAGGTTCATGGAGAGAATGATATTGGTTGACAAAAGTGTAATAGAGAGGGGTACTAAGTTTCAGGAGGCATAGTGGAGAGATGAAGCAGCCCAGGGACTATGCATCCAGGAAAGCAGACATTCTCAACTAAAATCACATCACAGTGACCATCAACCCACTTTTCCGAAAAACTGTCCAGGTTGAAATAAAATACTGCATGAGCAATCAGAATTATTGTGCCCTACCTAATACACTACTCGTTCATAGAGCAAATTTACCTTTTGAACATTCTTGTTAAAAGAACTGCAAAGAGTAGGGGATTAAATGGGATCCAGGGGGTATAAGAATATTTTTAGGAGTGAATGATTTAAAAATAAGATTGACAGAGATGCAAGGGAGATGATGGCTTACTCTAATGGAAGGCTCTAAAAATAAAATTCTGAAAATATCAATTACAAAAGAACTTGATGAGGAAGAAAAGGCAAGAGGCACTTAAAGAAATCAGTACCGCTTCACAGAGAGCTCTCAGTTTGGTATTTCAATATCTGTAAGGCAGCCAGAGCTTTCAGGATTTCCTGCTGGGAGTGCCCCATCACTGCGGGAGATGGGATATTGAGGAGGGCTGCTGAGACTTTTCAGTAGCTTCCTGGAGCACATGGTACAATCCAGATCCTTTACATGGCACACAGGGCAATTCACAATTGGACCCGGTCAGCACTGTTAGTTCATCTCTCTCACACTGCCCCCCAGCTCCCTGCACCCAAGGCTCCAAAAGGGAGAAACTTCTGGCACTTTCCAGATGCTCCACCTGTTTCACACCTTTCTGTCTCTTTCCGGTCCCTCTCTCCAGCTCCATCTTTCCACTTCCACCTCCTGCCCAGAGGGCTGACAACCCCTGTAGAGCGTTTGTAAAGCATTTCCTTTCCAAGTTCTTTTCATAGCCCATGTTGACACATCAGGGCATTGTCTCCCTAACATTTTTCTGTCTCTGTTACGGAATAAAACCCATCTGGACAGGGTTCCTCATTATATTACATCCCGTGTGTCTAGCACAATACTTGGCACATAGTAAGTGCTTAATAAAAGGTGAGTAAATGGATAGAGTTAATGAGTTAATGTCAGATAAACACAAAAGAGAAGCAGGAAGCATTTAACAATCCAATGAACACTCCTTCAGTGATTTAAAGTGTACCACACAGCAGGGCTGGCTCAGTGGTATAGCAGTTAAGTTCGCACATTCTTCTTTGGAGGCCTGGGGTTCACGGGTTCAGATCCCCGGCACAGACCTATGCACTACTTATCAAGCCAACCTGTGGCAGGTGTCCCACATAAAGTGGAGGAAGATGGGCATGGATGTTATCTCAGGGCCAATCTTCCTCAGCAAAAAAGAAGATTGGCAGCTGATGTTAGCTCAGGGCTAATCTTCCTCAAAAAAAAAAAAAAAAAAAGAAAGAAATAAAATAAAGTGTACCACACAGCAATGTCCTCATGAGGGTATATTATTATTTCTATTTTACTGATGAGAAAGTGGTGGCTAAGAGGGTTAGATGACCTCTGCAAGTGTGGTAGACTGAATAATGGCTGCCAGACATCTGGGTCCTCATCCCTGGAACCTGCAAATGTTACCTTATATGGCAAAAGGGATTTTTGCAGATGTGGTTAAATTAAAGATCTTGAGATGGGGAGATTATCCTGGCTTATCAGGGTGGGCCCAAATATCCTTATAAGCAGGAGACAGAGGGAGATTTTGCTACAGAAGAAGGTGATGCAGTGACTTCAGCAGAGAGAGAGATTTAAAGGTTCTACTGCTGGCCTTGAAGATGGAGGAAGGCACCACAAGCCAAGGAACGCAAGACATACAGCTCTAGACACTGGACCAAAAGGAAACAGTTTCTCCCCCAGGCCCTCTGGGAGGCTGGTCCTAATGACACCTTGAGTTCTACCTAGTGAGACCCATTGCTGACTTCTGACCTCTAGAACTATAAGAGAATAAATATGTATTGTTTTAAGCCACCAAGTTGTGGTTATTTGTTACAGTGGTCATAAGATACTAATACACCAAGATTCCAAATGCAAGTTAGAAATAGAAGAGTTAGTGGATGTGTTCGTCCTGACTCTGGAGCTCCACCGTTAAGAGCTGGGTGGTTTGGGATGAGTCATTTAACCTCACAGTCTCAGGGCAGAAAGCCATGTGGGATACCATTCTTGCAGGAGAGGTGTCAGGCAACAGCCTTGTTCACTCTCTCTGAGGTGGGCCCTGGAGCATCCTAATGCTTACCTTATCGCTCCCCTTGTAGGCAGGACACTTGTGAGAAGAGGCAGCCTGTGCCCTGCTCACCATCCAAAGGTCCCATAGCAGCCCTGCCAGGGAGAGACACAGGGAGCATCCTGCAGCTGTGGGAGAGTAGGGGTAGGGTATGGGGCAGGGAAAGGGAGGGAGGAGGGGTGCTTTGTATGCACCCACATGTATCACTGTGCATCGTCTCGTTTAAGCCTCAGTCATGACGCTGTTATTACTTCTTTTTTATAAATGAGGAAAGTGAGGATTAGAGAGATTAAGTAGTTTATTCAAAGTTATGTGGTAGGGGGAAGAGCAGGTTCTTGAACCCAGATCTCTCTGATCTCATTACTAGGTTTGTGCCTAACATCAGTGCTGGTGGTCTCAAGGTGGGGCCAGCAGCAGCGCAGCATCACTTGGGAATTTATTAGAATGCAAATTCTCAGCTTCCACCTAGAACCTACTGAATCAGAAACTCTGGGTGGGGGGAGAGTGGGGACAGGAATCTATGTTGGAACAAGCTCTCCAGGTGACTGTGAGGCCCATCAAGATTGAGAACCACTGCCCTAAGCTGTTCTTCTTAGAGTCCTTTGGAAGGACAATCACCATCTCGGCCCAGGCCCTGGATGTGTGTTACTGTGAGTTACCACTCGGCGCAAGCAGTAGGAAGTGGCCAATGTGCATGGCGCAAGAACATTCCAGATTTACCATCCCGGACATCCTGGTGGCTGTGGCATCAGGCCTTTTGATGGAGGTATAGGAGAGAGGAAGAGGGGGATCCAGCAGAGAGTCAGAAATTCTGCTGACTGCCTGCAGAGTGAGTTTGATATGAAATACTTAGTAAGATACAGATAAACAGCATCTCTCTTGTATTTTAGAGTTTTCTGATAATTAGCCTGGACAACAAAAGGAGACTGACGTTGTTTCTGTTGACATCACTAGCTACATTTTTAAAGCCCCTGCCTGTATCTGGAATTCTTGGTGTTAGATGTGGTCCCTCTGTTCTTGGAGCTTATAAGACAGACAGAATGAACCGTAATGATCAGAAGCCCGGAGAACGCATACCACAGAATGGGGCAGAGCCTGAACCAGGTTCTGGAGGAGAGTCTCAGGCCTCCATGTTCTCCTGGCCTCGTGAGGATTTAGTGAGCTTGGATGTTCCTGGATGATTTTTCTATGATGCAGCTTCCTTTCTGGCACAGGTATCGGAGGTCAAGGGGCCCCAGTCCACCCCCCAGAAGCCCTCCGTGGTCTGTGAAAATCTCGCCACCTCCTCACACTGTTATGTGGGAACAGCATAAGTGGGTCTTCAGTCTCCAGTTCTGGGTCATCGCATTTTACTACCAGAGTTGGAGTGGGGAGGTGGCAGGTTGATTATGGGCAAAGGACAGGTAGGTCTAATCTAATAGCTGGATAATAGCAAACTAAGCTATGTATATTTTGGTGGGGGGAAAAAGTCCGAAGATAAAATCTTTCTGGGCAGTAGCCCTAAAGAAATAATAGATATTGAATAGTGAGAATGGGGAAAGACCATTTTTCAGCTTCTGGTTTTTATATAACCCTTTAGACTTGTATATTTCGAGATGACATCTTTGTCGAACCAACTTCCAGTTTCTCCTCTTGTGCTCATTCATCTGCTTCCAACATAGTTTGCAAGATGCAGGCAAAGTGTGCATCAACTCAGTAGTCATCCAGCCAGTGACTTGAAGTTTTTGATATTACATAATTTAGTTCTCAAAACCAGCAGAAGCACCAACACTTTACTTGTCCTGCCTCTACAATTGTGCCACAGTATTTTCATTCTTTCATTCTTTTACTCATTTAAAAACTATTTATTGAGCACATGTTATGTGCCAGTAACTGTGCTAAGTATGGAGGAGACAATGGTAAGAAAAAGCAAATGCACTTCCTGCCCTCATGGAGCGTACAGTCTGAAGCGGGAGACAGACGTCAAGCAAATAATCACAACAGCAAATGTGAACTTGTGACTCCAGCAGTGCTGTGGGAGGAGGTAACTGGGCTGGGGGTGGGAGTAGGGGACACGATGTCTGCAAAGGTTCCACACGAGAGGAGGCTTGGCCAATGTGGGGACTGAGAGAAAGCCAGAGTGGACAGAAGGGAGACAGGAAGAGAGAGAAAGAGGGAAGAAATGGAGGGGTGAGAGGAGAGCTTGCAGGGTCTTCCAGACCTTCAAGGGTCCTGTATTTATCCCCAAAATGACAGATTTCAGTGGGACAGCGTTGTGATCAGATTTGCATTTTGAAAACATCATGTTGGCGTTTTCATAAAGCTGGGACTGGGGAGGGCGTAGGAGAGTGGTTTGCAGATCGCTTTTGGCAAGTGGTGAATGTAGCCAACTCTGTGTGATAGTGGTGGGGCTGGAGGGAGTGAAGAGGACAGACTCAAGGGATTTTCAAGAGGTGAATTAGCTAGATTTGGTGGTAGATCAGATATAGAGCAAGAGGGAAGGATCAAGGATGAATCCAAAGTTTCTGGCTTAGGTAATAATAATAACCAACACATAGTGTGTCTAACACATACAGGTACTGTTCTAAGTGCTTTAATCATTTTAAGTCATTTAATCTTCACAACATCCATGAAAGAGAGATACGATTATCATCATCCTTATTTTACAAATGGGGAAACAGAGGCACAGAGAGGCTAAGCATATTTCCTAAGATCACACAGCTAGAAAGTGACAGAGCCAGGATTTGAATCCAGCAGTCTCCTTCCAGATTCTGTGATTGTAACTATGATATTGAACTGTCTTTTGGAAAGGATGGCTAGAGATTCATTTAGATGGCGATGGATAGAGATTTATTTGGTAAAGTATCCTAGATTCCACTCATAACTTCATAAATGGGTGGGGGAAGTAGTGGGTATGCCTCCTGGCTAGAAGGACTTGGAAGACTGGGTTGTGGAAAGGAGAACAGTCACGGGCAGCTGTGCTGTCGGAGGAAGAAGGGTGCTGGCTTCAGAAGGAAGACCTGGCTAATCATATGACCTTGAGAGAGCAACTGACCACTCCCATCCTCTGAGTCCTTGGAATGCGGATAACCCCGCTGCATTGCTAAGTAATGAACACAGAAGGCACTGGCGCAGTGCCTGACCTAAAGCAAAGGATCAGGGAGCAAATGATGAATTTGAATCCGAAGTAAGGGAAGTAGAGAAGGATAAGGCTCACCCTTGTCCATCTGCTAAAACTATGGCTGATCATGCAGCCTGTTTAGGAGAACAGGCATCGAAAGTGGTCACAAGGACAGAAGTGAGTCCTCCATCTCAGTGAGTACAAATGGTACCCAGGCAGAGCTTACTGGTGAGCTGGCTGGGTTGTTAAGCAGCTGCAGACTGACTTTGTTGCTGAATCAACTGCTGAGAGCCAGTGTTGGGAGCCTGTAAACAAATCCCTAATTAACATCTTCTGCCAAATAGCCTGGATCTATCAGACTCAGGCTGGGGATCAGAACACTCTAGCTGCTCATTAGGTGTCTCTTTCATCTAAAGTGCTAACTTGCTTCGGTTCTGCTCCTTAATGGCCAGTCAAGGACTGGTCCTCCGCTGGGTCATTCCTTAGTGCGTATCCTCTAAGAACATGAAGGGCGCAGTAGTGGCTCTGAATAAATCAAAGGTAGGCTTCTCAAACTCAGGAAAGCAGTGTCCATCCATGGCAGTACTTCCTAAACTTTAATGTGCTCACAGATCATCTTGGGATCTTGCAAAAGTGCATTATGATTGAGTAGGTCTGGTCTAATTGCACTAGTTTTCCTTTTTTTTAATTTTTAAAAATTTTGTTTTATCTTTTTAAGGTATAATTGACATATATTAGTTTCAGGCCTATAACATAGTGATTTGATATTTTTATACCTTGCAAAACGATCACCACAGTAAGTCTAGTTAACATGCACCACCATACATATTTGTAAAATGTTTTTTTGTTGTGATGAGAACTTTTAAGATCTACTCTCTTAGCAACTTTCAACTATGCAATACAGTATTATTAGCTATAGTCTCCATGCTGTCCATTACATTCCCATAACTTATTTATTTTGTAATTGGAAGTTTGTACCTCATGACCCCCTTCACTCATTTTGCCTACTCCCTGCCTTTGGCACCCACCAATCTATGAGCTCTTTTTTTTTCTTGATTTTCCACATATAAGTGAGGGCATACTGTATTTGTCTTTCTCTGTCTGACTTACTTCACTTAGCACAATGCCTTCAACGTCTCACCATGTTGTTACAAATGGCAAGATTTCCTTTTTCTATGGCCAAATAATAGTCCCTTGTGTATATATACCACATTTCTTTTATCCATTCATCCATTGATGGACACTAAGGTTGTTTGCATAACTTCGCTATAGTAAATAATGCTGTAATGAACATGGGGGTGCATATACTTCTTTGAGATAGTGATTTCATTTCCTTCAGTTATATACCCAGAAGTAGAATTCCTGGATCATATGGTAGTTCTGTTTATAATTTTTTGAGGAACCTCCATACTGTTTACCATAGTGGCTGCACCAATTTACGTTCCCACTGACAGTGCACAAGGGTTCCCTTTTTTCCACATCCCTGCTGACACTTGTTATTTCTTGTCTTTTTGATAACAGCCATTCTAACAGGTGTGGGGTGATATCTCATTGTGGTTTTAATTTGCCTATCTCTGATGATTACTAACGTTGAGCACCTTTGCTTGTACCTGTTGGCTATCTGTATGTCTTCTTTGGAAAAATGTCTGTTCAGATTTCTCATTTTTTAATTGGATTTTTGCTTTTGTATTGTCTTTTTTTTTTTTTGCCATTAAGTTGTATGAGTTCTTTATATATTTTGGGTATTAATCCCTTATCAGATATATGATTTGCAAATATTTTCTCCCATTTGATGGGTTACCTTTTCATGTTGTTGATGGTTTCCTTTGCTGTTCAGAAGCTGTTTAGTATGGTATAGTCCTACTTATTTATTTTTTCTTTCGTTGCCTTTGCATTTTGTGTCAGATTAAAAAATCACCACCAAGACCTGTGTCAAGGAGCTTACTGCTTATGTTTTCTTCTAGGAGTTTTATGGCTTCAGATCTTCGTTCAAGTCTTTAATCGATTTTCAGTTGGTTTTTGTGTATGGTGTAAGATAGTGGTCCAGTTTCATTCTTTTTTGGTGGCTGTCCAGTTTTCCCAACACCATTTACTGAAGAGATTGTCATTTCCCCACTGTATATTCTTGGCTCCTTTGTCAGAATATAATTGACCACGTATGCATGGGTTTATTTCTGGGATCATTATTCTGTTCCATTGATCTATGTGTCTGTTTTTACACCAATACCTTGTTGTTCTGATTACTATGGCTTTGTAACATAGCTTGGAATTGGGAAGTGTGATGCCCCCAGCTTTGTTCTTTCTCAAGATTGCTTTGGCTATTCAGAGTTTTTTGTGGTTTCATACAAATTTTAGGATTGTTTGTTCTAGTTCTGTGAAAAATGCCGTTGGAATTTTCCTAGGGATTGCACTGAATCTGTAGGTTGCTTTGGGTAGTATGAACATTTTAACAGTATTAATTCTTCTAATCTATGAGCATGGAATATATTTCCATTTATTTGTTTCTTCTTCAATTTCTTTAATCAATGTCTTATACATTTCAGTGTACAGGTCTTTCACCTCCTTGGTTAAATTTATTTCTGGGTATTTTATTCTTTTTGATGCAATTTCAAATGGGATTGTCTTCTTAATTTCTCTTTCTGATAGGTAATTATTGGTGTATGGAAACACAACAGATTTTTGTATATTGATTTTGTATCATGCACCTTTACTGACTTCAGTTATCAGTTCTAACAGCTTTTTGGTGGAGTCTTTGGAGTTTTCTATATATATAATCATGTAATCTGCAAATAGTGACAGTTTTACTTCTTCCTTTCCAATTTGGATGACTTTTATTTCTTTTTCTTGCCTAATTGCTCTGGTTAGGACTCCAATACTATGTTGACTAAAACTAACGGGAGTGAGAATTCTTGTCTTCTTATTGATCTTAGAGGAAAAGCTTTTAGCTTTTCACCATTGGGTATGATGTTAGCTGTGGGATTGTCATATATGGATTTTATTATGTTGAGGTGATTCCCTCTATGCCCACTTTGTTGAGAGTTTTTAGCATAAATGGATGTTGAATTTTCTCAAATGTTTTTCTGCATCTGAGATGATGATATAGTTTTTATCCTTCATTTTGTTAATGTGGTGAATCACATTGATTGATTTTTGGATGTTGAGCCATCCTTGTATCCCTGGAATAAATCCCACTTGATCATGGTGTATGATCCTTTTAATGTATTGTTGAATTTGGTTTGCCAGTATTGCATTAATGTTCATCAGGGATATTGGTATGTAATTTTCTTTTCTTATGGTGTCCTTATCTGGTTTTGGGATCAGGGTAACGCTGGCCTCATAAAATGAATTTGGAAGTATTCCCTCCTCTTCTATTTTTGGGAAAAGTTTGAGAAGGATTAGTATTAATTCTTCTTTAAATGTTTGGAAGAATTCACCAGTGAAGCCGTCTGGTCCTGGAGTTTTCTTTGTAGGGAGGTTCTTATTACTGATTCAATCTCTTTACTAGCAACCGGTTTGTTCAGATTTTCTATGTCTTTGTAATTCAGTCTTGGTAGGTTGTACATTCCTAGGAATTTATTCATTTTTTCTAGGTGATCAAATTTGATGTCATATAATTGGTCGTAGTAGTCTCTTTTGATCCTTTGTATTTCTGTGGTATTGGTTGTAATGTCTCCTTTTTCATTTCTGATTTTATGTATTTGAGTCCTCTTTTTTCTTGGTGAGTCTAGCTAAAGGTTTGTCAGTTTTGTTTACCTTTTTAAAGAACCATCTGTCAGTTTTACTAATCTTTTCTATTGTATTTTTAGTGTCTATTTCATTTATTTCTGCTCTGATCTTTGTTATTTTCTTCCTTCTACTAACTTTGGGCTTCATTTGTTCTTTTTCTACTTCCTTTAGGTGTAAAGTTAGATTATTTATTTGAGATTTTTTTTCTTTCCTGATGTAGGCAATTATTGCTATGAACTTCCCTCTTGGAACTTCTTTTGCTGCATCCTGTAAGTTTAGCATGTTGTATTTCCGTTTTCATTTCTCTCAAAGGATTTTTGATTTCTCCTTTGATCCATTGGCTGTTCAGTTGCATGTTGTTTAATCTCTACATATTTGTGAATTTTCCAGTTTTCTTTTTCTAATTGATTTCTAGTTCATACCATTGTGACTGGAAAAGATGGTTGATGTGATTTTAATCTTCTTAAGTTTATTAAGACTTGCTTTGTGGCATAACATATGATCCATCCTGGAAAGTGTTTCATGTGCACTTGAGAAGACTGTGTATTCTGTTGCTTTAGGATAGAATGTTCTGTATATGTCTGTAAAGTCCATCTGGTCTAGCATGTCATTTAAGGTCAATGTTTCATTATTGATTTTCGGTCTGGATGATCTATCCATTGATATAAGTGGGGTATTAAAGTCCCCTACTATTATTGTATTACTGTCTATTTCCCCCTTTAGGTCTGTTAATATTGGCTTTGTTGGGTGCATAAATATTTCCAAATATTATATCCTTTTTGTTGGATTCACCCATTTATCATTATGTAATGGCCTTCTTTGTCTCTTATTACAGTTTTTGTTTTAAAGTCTATTTTGTTGGGTATAAGTAAAGCTACCACAGCTTTCTTTTGGTTTCCATTTACGTGGAATATCTTTTTCCTTCCCTTCTCTTTCAGTCTGTGTGTGCCCTTACATCTGAAGTGAGCTTCTGGTAGGCAGCACATAGAGGGTCATGTTTCTTTATCCATTCAGTCACTCTATGTCTTTTGATTGGAGAATTTAGTCCATATACATGTAAAGTGATTATTGATAGGTATGTACTCATTGACATTTTGTTAATTGTTTTCTGGCTCTTTTGTAGTTCTTCTGTTTCTTTCTTCTTTTCTTGCTCTCTTCTTTTGTGATTTGATGATTTTTCTGTAGTGATATGCTTAGATTCCTTTCTTTTTATCTTTTGTGTATCTACTATATGTTTTTGCTTTGTGGTTACCATGAGGCTTACATATAAAAACTTATATTTCTAATAGCCTATTTTAAGTTAACAACTTAAGTTTGAATGAATTCTAAAGCTCTATATTTTTACTCTCCCCTACAATTTACATTTTTGATATTACAATTTGTATCTTTTATCTTGTGTATCCCTTAACAAATTATTGTCGTTATACCTATTTTTACTACTTTTGTATTTTAACTTTCACACTAGCTTTATAAGTGATTAACCCACTATCTTTACAATATTAGATTATTCTAAATTTTACTATATATTTCTCTTTACCAGTGAGCGTTATACTTTCACATGTTTCCCTGTTACTAATTAGCACTATTTCTTTTCAGCTTAAAGAAGTCTTTTTAACATTTCTTGTAAGGCTGGTCTAGTGGTGATGAACATCTTTAGCTTTTGCTTGTCTGGAAAACTCTTTATCTCTCCTTCAATTCTGAATGACAACTTTACCAGGTAGAATATTCTTGGTTGACAATTTTTTTTATCTCAGCATTTTAAATATTTCATGCCACTCCCTTTTGGCCTGCAAAGTTTTTGCTGAAAGATCTGCTGATAATCTTATCGTGGTTCCCTTGTACAGAATAAGTTATTTTTCTCTTGCTGCTTCTAAGATTCTCTCCTTGTCTTTAACTTTTGACACTTTAATTGTAATGTGTCTTGGTGTGCATCTCTTTGGGTTCATGTTATTTGCAGCGCTCTGGGCTTCCTGGATCTGGATGTCTATTTCCTCCCCCAAGTTAGGGAAGTTTTCAGCCTTTATTTCTTCCAAAAAGTTTTCTGCCCCTTTCTCTCTCTCCCATCTTCTTTTGGGACCCAGATAATGTGAATTTTGGTCTGCTTGATCCTGCCTCTTAAGTTCCTTAAGCTATCTTCACTTTTTGCATTCTTTCTTCTTTTTTCTGCTCTAATTAGTGAGTTCCCCTGCCTTGTCTTTGAGTTCACTGATCCTTTTTTCTGCTTCACCTAGTCTGTGGTTGAACACTTTTGGTGTATTTTTTAGCTTAGTTATTGTATTCTTCACTCTGTGACTTCTATTTCGTACTCTCTCATATTTTTTGTCTCTGTGTTGAACTTCTCATTGTGTTCACCCATTCTTCTCCTGAGTTTGGTGAGCATATTTATGATGACTGTTTTGAAGTCTTTATTGGGTAAATCACTTAATCCTCATTTCATTAAGGACTATTTCTGAGATTTTTATCTTCTTCTTTCATTTGGAACATATTGCTCCATTTTTTTCATTTTCCTTGACTCTCTGTGTTGTTTCTATGAGTAAGATAAAATAGCCACCTCTCCTAGTCTTGAAGGAGTGACTTTGTGTAGGAGATGAACCTTAACATTCAACCCTGCCCTCACTCTTGGCTGTCTCTTAAACCTTTGTCATTGTCCAAGCAGCCTATCTTATTTTTATGTGGATCCTAGTAGTTGAGGTTTGCCAAGACCTATCAGTGACCCAAAGGGGAGGATCCCAGATAGCAGCTAGATTCAGATTGATTGGAAGGTAAACCCTCAGGCAGCAGCTTTTGAAGTATGTAAATAAACACAGTCCTGTGGGACTGCAGGCATAAGTCCCACTGGCTACCAGAGCCAGGTGATCTAGACATGTCTCCTGGGTGGTAGTCACAAAAAATCAGGATGACAGACAAGTATACAAGTTCCTTTCTGGGAAATACTGGCCACTTGGAATGATGCCGAGGGAGAGCACAAAGATGACATCCACCAGCCTCTGTTCGAGGAGTGCATCTAAGTAGGCCCCTAGATGTGTGCCAAATCAGAACCTGCCCCTCAGTTTGAAGCTCCAAGCAAGTAAATAGGCTTTTTTCCCACAGAAAGACTGGGGATGTGTTTCAGTCTGCCCTCTGCACAGGTGCTCTGGGTGGGGATGGTAGCCAGCTAAGAAATGTCTGTTTATTTGTTACAGCCCCTTGAGATCCAGGAATGCAAGCCCTGCTGGCCACCAGAGCTAGCTGATCAAGAAGCATCCCTTGGGCTGCAGCCACAAAAATCAGGGCATCAGATGCATGTGAAAGCTCCTTTCTGGGAGATACTGGTGCTCTGGAGCATGAGGAGCATGCTCTGGAGCAGAGGGAGAGTGCAAATATAACGCCCACCCTCTTAAGTATCTGGAGAAGATTACAGTGGGCCCACATATGTGTTTAATTAGAAGCCTGCCCCTCAGGCCTTAGTTTTCCCAATGTCTGGGCTAGGGCTATTTCCTTCCTGTCATTTATTCAATTATTCACTTAATTATTCATTCATTGACTTATTCATTGTTGATAAAAGAGTTATTAGGTACCTACTTCAGAGAGACATTTTGCTAAATTCATGAGATATAAGGCACTTACAGACTTTGCCCCCAAGGAACAAACTTTGTAGTGAGAATTACATACATCAAACAAATACTCCTACAATTAACTAGATATTTATAATATAATTGGCATGAAAGAAAAATGGAGGCTTCCATGAGAGCTTATCATAAAAAGATCTAACCTTGCCTAGAAGGACCAGAAAATGAAAAAGTGAAATTTAAACTGAGGCCCAGATAATAAATAAGCGTTAGCTAGGTGTAGATGATTAGGGATGGGCCAGCTTTGAAGTAGGGAGATGACACATGGAAAGTTCTAAGGCACAAAACAGAATAGAGGAATCAGGGAAAGTCACTGTAGCTGGAAAATATGAAGAGAGGGAGAGAATGGCATGAGGTGAGTTCAGAGAGGTTGAGGTGGGTCAGATTGACCATGGCTGTGATGGCCATGGAAAGGAATTTTAACTTGATCATGGGAGAAATGGGAAGCCACAGGAAGGCTTTAAGTGGTGGAGTCTCATATGAGCTTTGAAGTTTTAAAAAGAGCCTTCTGGCTGCTGTGTAGACTAAGTCAGAGGAAGAAGGTGAGGACATGTGGAGTGCAGACACAAGAGGTATATTCGGTTAGGATAGTCAGGAGGTGTTGAGGGTGAGCCTCCTCCCAGCCCAGGTGAGACGTAGCTTCTCTCAGGGTGGTGTGGACTAGGACAGGGTCAGGAGAGTCGAAGAAAGGAAATTGGATCTTAGATATATTTTGGACGTAGAATTGTCTTGACTTGCTGATGGATCAGATGTGGGAGTGGGAGAGAATATGGTCAAGATGACTCCTGGTTTCTGTTGTATTTGTGGCTCTTCTCATGACACAACTGAAAATCACATTCTTATACATAATAAAAAGCCTTATATTTTCTCGATAGTTTAGCTTTTATTATATTGTAATGGTTACGATTCAGGTGGCAAGAAAATCCTGTTTAACACCACCTGGGAAGAATTTGTTTTACCAGATTTGTCAAAGGAGCTCACAGCATTTATATTATGTGATGACTTCAGCATCGTAATGTTTCTCTGTGTTCCCTGCATCTGCATTCTACTTCTTCCTCATTTCATTGGGGGGTAGAGAATGCAAATTATGGCTTCCCAGACAAAAAAACATTTGCATGAAAGGAGGCATCACATCTTCATTTCTTAACAGCCACTGCCTCATTTCCCTTGGATCCATTCTAATTTCTTTTGCCCACATGGCCCATTGGTCACTACTAATTCTCATGATTATATTGATATCTACTCCTGGCTTGCTCACACAAAGCACTATGTGGCTATGGCGTGTAGTCCTGGGTGGGAGTTGCTCTATTTGCAAGACACAACATGGACCCTGGACCAGACATCGCCAGCTAAAATGTATAATCCTGATGCAAGCTCCGTGGTCAAGGCCTGAAAGTTGTTTTGACAGACATCTTTCTTGGCGCTTGTATTTCTCCTTCTGAAGACTCTGATATCAGATTGTCTGGGTTTAAGTTAATTCTAGGTCTTTCTTTTACCATTGGGGTGCCTTAGGTATTTACCTTATCTCCTTCTTCATTTGTAAAAAGAGGACAGAATCAGGCAGTTGGGAGTATTGAATGAAACAACATATGGAAAGAATTTAGTGCTTAGCACATCGGAAGTACTCCTTATATGAGAGTTATTATTATTATTATTGTTTGGTGCTAGCACATTACTTTCTTTCCTTTTTTGCTCTCCCTGGTAATGACAGTTTAGAGGGCAAACGGTTTTCTCTTAGAAGAAAAGAAGATTCAAAGCAGACCCTTGTCCCCAAGTCTGGTCTTGCAAATAGGTCTTGCCTCTTTGTTGCTCTGGCCATGGGCATCACAGTGAAGAGAAGTTCTGGGCTCCCTCCTCCTGTGTGAGCTCACCTGAGACCAGAGCTCGGCTTAGTACCCTGTTCTTTCATTTAGCTGGCTCAATGTGGCCATCAATGTCCTGGGGACTGAAGCAAATATGGGCTCCTCAGCTTTCTATCTAAATGAATATGTTGGCTGGAGGCCACATGTTGACTAGACAGGGTCCTTAAGTAAGCCAACTAGCCTCTCTGAAAAGAGCATTGATGACTCTGATGACAAGAAGGTGAAGGAAGGGCAACAGCCCATCCAAAGCCTTTACAAGTTGGCCTTGGTGGTCTTTGCATCCACTCTCTCCAGCTGCCCCCCCGCCCACTTGCTGCCATCTCAGTTCACAAGCCCTGTGAGGGTGTTGTCTTTGCACCAGTTCTCTCTCACGTAATCTTCTTAAACATCCTCGCCATCTTTGACTTACAAATTCCCACTTATCCTTCAAGACTCAGGTCAAATGCCATTTTCTCTGAAGTCTTTTTATTGGTTCATTCCAGAAATATTTATTAAGCAAGACACCGTGTTAGACATATAAGATAGAGCTGTGAACAAGATGGACAAAACTGCAGCTCTCGCGGTGCTGACATTCCAGTGGGACAGACTGATAATAAACAATTAAAAGAACCATAGAGTGTCATGCTGTGATAAGTGCTATGAAAGACCAGAATAGGAGGGCAGGTGTGGGGGGAGTGGTGGAGGGAGCTGCTTTCCAAGGAGCTATCTTTGAACTGAGATCTGTAGGATGAGAAGAAACAAGCAATGTGAAGAGCGGGGGTCTTGATGCACAAACAAGCTGGTTTTGTTTGAATAACAAAAAGGAAGTTAGCATAACTAGAACATGACGAGCAAGGGGGAAGGCAGCAGAAGAAGAGATCAGAAAGATCTCAGGTAAGGAGTTCAGATTTTATTCTGAGTGAATAGAGATGGGGGAGGAAGTCTGATTTTGTATTTGTAATAGCACTCTGCTATCTGTGTGGAGAATGGATGGGTGAGAAGAGAAAAAAAGAGAAAAGAGGGATGGAGGGGAGAGAAGCAGGGAGCCTAGTTAGGAGGTTCCTGCAGTCCAGGATGGGGATGATGGTGGTTTGACCCCAGATTACAACTATGGACTGGGTAGCAGAGCATTTAGAGATGTATTGTGGAGGTGTGGTTACTGGGGTCTTGCTGAGGGATTGAACTTAGGGGTGAAAAAGGAGGAATCCTAGGTTTCGGGTTTGAGCAACTGGGTGGATGGATGGTACTGTAATGATGGGAGAGATTTAGCGGTACTGATGTTTAGGGAATGGGGAGTCTGAAGTCTGTTTTGGACGTGTTAATTTTGAGATGCCTATTAGACATCTGAAGGGAAATATCAAGTAGCTATTTGGATCTACAGATGTGATTCTTGAGGGAAGAGATCAGGAATATAGACATAAACACAATCTCCCCCACCCCCAGCATGAATAGTGAATTTCTCCCTCCTTTGCAGGGTTATATTAAGATCCCAAGAGATCCTAGGTTCTCCTACTTCTGTAGGTTCCACATCATATCAAACATATCAAAATTTACCTTTATCCTACATTAAACTTAACTATACATGATTTCTTAAGAGTTGAGTTACAATTGACTAGTTTGGCATATTGCATTTGGTAGATATTTAATTAAAATATCATTTGATTTTGCACATTTTAGAGGTAACTCTTTTTTTTTTTGGTTAGGAAGATTGGCCCTGAGCTGACATCTGTTGCCAATATTTACTTTTTGCTTGAGGAAGATTGGCACTGAGCTAACATCTGTGGGAATCTTCCTCCATTTGGTATGTGGGATGCCACCACAGCATGGCTTGATGAGCAGTGGTTAGGTCCATGCCTGGGATCTGAACCTGTGAACCCTGGGCCACCAAAGTAGAGAATGTGAACTTAACAACTAGGCCACTGGCCTGGCACCAGAGGTAACTCTATTTTTAATGTTTCACATTATGTATTTCTGGATGCTCTTGGAACACTTGTAGTGTAAGGGCATGGGACCTTAACTGGTAAAATGAGCTTACCCCTCTGGACTTCCAACAATATTTTTTAACTTAAATGGCTTCATATTATAACCATGTGTTTTTGTGTTTGTTTCCCTCATTAGACTACAAGCTTGAAGAGAGCAAGGAGGACCTCAGAGCTTGGTATGTGACAAGGACTCAATGTCTATTTATGGAAACAATTAATTTGAGCTCATAAGGAGAAAGAGCCAGGTCCAGGGATACAGTGCACTTTCTATCTGCACATGGGAAAAGGGCTCTTCCCCCTTGCCTCGCAACATATGTAATATGGACTTGTTTCTTCTTTGGCACTCTTAAAAAGGAGGCAGTGTTGTGCAGAAGGTCGATGCTATGGGCTTGAATCCCAGCCACACCCCTTACTAGCTCTGAATCTTGCATCAGGAAGTTAATCTCTATAGGCCTCTGATTTTTGTGTGGGCCAAATTAAATAAAGCCATTTTAGTAAAACTCTGTCAGCCTTAAAATGCTGTGTTCTTAAAATAATGTATTCTTTTCTAAAATGAAAAACGATGTTATAATTCAGGCCTCAGGGAATGTTTCTGGAAATTTCTAGAAGTGGGAACGCAAAATATCTCTTGTTGCCTGACACCTCGCCCTGAAAAAGTAACAACTGGCCCCAAACAATGGCCCTTTAGAGAGATCCTGTAAGAAAATTCTTCAGTAATAAGACAGTCAAACATCCTTTTAAATCCCTTCAGGTAGCGAGTGGAAGGAACTGCTGGCAGCCTCAGCTCGCAGACTGGCCCTCTGATACCTAGTGATGCTGCTTAACTGTATCCTCCTTGCCCAAGAATTGACTGTGGGCCAGATCTTTTCCTCTTGTGACGAAGAGGAGACATGATTATATGGGTTACAGCCCCATTTCTAGGTGCCAAGTAGCTCTAATGAGCCACAGTGAAATTAAGTCCATCTTGGCTATGCCCTGCTAAATTTGTCAATGGCTCCAAAGTATTCCCAAGAACTTCAGATTTTATGGGTTTGCAGCAAAAATAATATTTGGAAATGTATGTCAACCAGGGAAGAGAAGCAGGCTTATACTTTCTGTCATCAACACGTATTGAGTTGGGGCCCAGGGCCCAGCTTGGGCCAGGTGAGGTCAAACTGCAGCTGGCCTTTGTGCTCCCTCTGCCATTTTGTATTAGAGGATGGAAGGGGGGAGTGTTGAACTGCTCAGACCAGGGTTTAAAATTGCCTCCAATTTTCTCCATATTCATCATGCTGCTGTCATTGCCCTTTGTGTGATGCTGAATGACAATATGAAAGCAGGTAAGAATGCATGCCTACTTATCTTTTAGTTCCATGATATCCTTTTTACACGAGGGGGATAATGTGTTAACTATTTCCAGGCTCAGATGTGCCTAAAGTATTGATCACTTGACTGAGAAACTTTAATTTAGTGGTTACTACAACAATTCTATCCTTTCTCTAGCAAGTACTCAGTTTGCAACTTAAAATGAAGGGTAGATTGTTGAGTGGAATATGATGAATCTGATAGAAGATAGCAGGGTGATGATACGCCCCTCATACTGGAAAGTGAGAAAATTTTCATCAATCTACAGACGGATACTGATGATTAGCAAGGTCTTCCATGGGTGTGGGAGTTGAGGAGGACAGGCACAGTATCCGTCTTCCGGAAAATGTTAAAATGTAGATTCTTCTTGGCTAATGCATCAAATAAATGTCGACTCATTGTCCTTTGTAGCAACGGACTAATTAGATTAAATCCATTAAAACAGTTCACTGCTCCCCTGAACATCCCTTACGCAGCAAGTTCACTGGTAATGTTCCTCCTGTTCTTGTCCCATCTGCTTTAGTGGAGCCTTAGCCATCCTCCCGGACCCAATTCCAGTTCCACCTGCTCTAGGAATCTCGCTCTGACCAGTCCAATTCAAAGGAATTTCTTCTTGTCTGAAATTAACAACTTAGTGTCCCATTCGAGATTTAGAATTCAGTACTCGGTGTTAACTGTCTTACGTTAAATTTTGTTTTTATTTTTCTGAGTTGGATTATGTAACCTCAATCAATTGATTTCAAGTTTATATGCCTCAGCTCTCTCATTTGTAAACGCAGGATAATACATGTACCTCTGCTCCAGAGTTCTCGTGAGAATTGAGAGGTATTTATATCAGTAGTATATACTCTATATTCTCATATTTGCAGCACATAGTAAGTGGTTAATAAAATTAGTTTCTCCCCATCCCTATAATGGGACTTCTAGACAGCAGAGACTCTCTCTTGCACTTTTTGTATCCCCAGATCTTTAATCCTGACTCAAGCTCAATTTGTTTATTGCTTTTGCTGATTTCCCATTTCTTTTCCCAGAAGGCAGGGCACTGAGCCTTCAAGGCTGGAGACTGCAACTCAAGCAGGGTTCAAAAAGATCTATAATCTATCGCTGTCTTTTTTTTGCTACCTATTCAGTCCCACCCCATGTCACGTACGAGAGGTTTATTTTGGACAAAGTCATCTTCTGTGCATCCAGGGATACAGCTGCTGTCAATTTTATACAGGCTATCAGCAAAGCCAACAAGGCTGTCTGCTCTTTAAACAGCTTTCACGCTTGCCACCAACCTGTGCCCAGCCCCTTGGTCCCCACCCCTCCACACACCCACTGGTGGAAGTGTGGGAGTCCATGACCTGGGGGAAGCCCAGGGAAAGAGCCCAGATGGCCAACACACTGGAGGTGGCATCTGCACAATCTGATAGAAACTGTACCAAGCTTTCATAGATCTTTTTTCACAACCTGCTTTCTAAAAATGAGATTTGACATATATCCATGACCATATCTAACCTGTCCTTTTCTTAGATTGTTCTGTTACTTTCTCCCTCCTTTTCAATTCCCACCTCTGCTCACCCTTTCTTCTCCATCTTTATTTAGATGTTTCACTCATCTCCGCCTTTTCCTTCACATTCAGCTTCTATGTGGAAACAGAGAAGTTTCTCATCACCTCACCCTTTCAGAGATGTTTACACATGGGTATGAACAGATCAAATAAACAGGAACTTAGGTTAATTTAATAGAAAAAATAAAATATGGAATAACATTGATTTTGGCCAGTATCAATTACAACCATTCTACTATATTTTACAAAAAAACAACTGAACATTTTACACATGTACAGTATTTTTCAGTAAAAGTGGATTTGGATTTAACAATGGATCACTAATTAAAAATAAAAGACAAAAGAGAACAGAAGATAGGACTTTTGTCTCTAGAAGGTTAGAGCATCTGTTAAGTCTCCAAACTTTGTACTATCTATTACATATATCTCATTATGAATATATATATTTATACATAATATATAACATTAACTTAAACTTTGAAAGCATTATGTTCTAGTTAATAATATTCTGTAGATAAACGAGGCAGTAACACACTAGTAGTTAAACCAGTATTTCCACGATGTGCGCCTGCATGGTCAGTGGGAAATGGAACACACATTGGTGGACCCCAATGAATTTGGCTATCATATTGATGGTTATTGTCTACGAACACAGACATCATTTTTAACTTTCTTACCATAGTAACTTTGTGCCTCAAATATTATGGGCCGGTTCAGTTAAATGGATTCCTTGGCAGGCAAATCTGGTTTCTCCATCTGCTTGACCTTGCTTTAGGCTCGTGCTTACATTTGTCCATTTAGAGACTGTGCCCTTCAATTTAAGACTTTACATGCTATACCCAGGATTAACCTGCTTTCTTTGGGTCAGAAGGGCCTGTAGTGTCATGAAGAGGAAAATTGCTCAGCAAAATCAGTTGATTCCCTAGTTATTTATGAATCATTATGTGACTCAGTATCACTACAATGCTATTAAGAGGGTCATTAGACTATTTACTTATTATTCACCTTGGGTTGGATGTTAACTTGGATGTCTAGGAATATTTTCAAGGTAGGCTTTTTACCAGCTTACTGCTTGGATGGGGACCTTAGCATCCACTTCCCAGCTCTTTCCCAGGATAATCTATGTTAATATCATTCCTCTTCTCAGCCGTGAGGCCAGTGACATCTTGGCAGTGAGGCTTTCAGAAGCCTAAAGCTTGCAAGATGGCTGGTCACTCCCAAAGCAAATGAGGTCACCAATGGAGCTTTGATATGAAAAATGAAGAAACTTGGTCTCAGTCTATCCTCCCCTAAACAGAGAAATCCAGAATTGGTAAAATGATCTATCAGGCTTCCTTATTTCTCACCACTGATCCAAAACAGTTTTCACATAATTCAGTCTGCTAGATTCCAAGATGTGTTTGGGGAGTCATAGAAAACCAGTGAAGATATTTCCAAGAAAACAGATCATCTCAATGACATTCAGTGGACAGGTGTGTCATAGCACGGTTACAGAGGGACAGAGGAATGGGGAAATAACAGAACCAGGAGGGTACGATCATGCCGCTCATATTCAATTTCCAGTTTTATTTTCTTCAAATGACAAGATGAAAAAATTTCTAATAAGCACCATTGAAAAACGTTGCCCGGCCAACTTGGGCACGAGCTTAAATATTATTTAAATAAATTCCATTTTTTAAAAAATACAGGACCTTTTAGAAACTTTTGACTCCAGGAAGACATTTCCTGCAATATATCCAAAATGCTACCCATCAGCACAAATGGAATTTCTGATGGCCTTTAAAAAAAACGCTATGGGGATAATGGCCAGATAGCACCAAGAGATTGTGCAGGGTTTACAAAGTGAACACTCTGGATCTCGGGGGAGCTGGATCAGTCGCAGCTATTTTGTGTAACTTTGCACTCTGTCCATCACCAATTTGACTATGCAGAGCAATCCCATTTGACTAGCTGTGTGTAAAGAAAACCCAATCTACAATGGAAAAGCCACTAGCAGCAAGTCTATCTGATGAAACCAGTGGAGCAGACTTATTGAGTGGGTATAATGCCAAAACCAGCGCATAATGCATGAAGAAAATTATGTGTGGAAAGTATCAATGTTCAACTGTGAAAAAACTAAGACAAACAACACTGAACACAACTCTGCGGGATGTTCTTAATGCCCTTTGGTCCAGTTTTCTGCCATTTCCCCCAACGGTGGACTCAAGCATGAAAAATGACTGACGCAAGAGCTTTCTGTTTCGTTTTGATCTACGCCTGCTCTTGGGATGTTTCTGAAAGGTATTTTTAGGCGTCTCAAAGGGGAAACAAGCAAGTAAATGCAAAAGGAAAAAAATGGACCTTCAAAACGAGGGCAGGAAATCAAATCTTTACTTTAACGTCAAATTTTGGCATCAAATGCTTTGGTCATACAATACTGTCTCTGTGGTTCTGGCTGTTTAGCACTAAACACCCAGTTATAAAAGGTAGGCTTGTTGTAGGTTTATTTTTTTTTCCATTTAAGTTCTGACAAAACAGTTCACCATCTCCCTGCACAAATTTGAGAGAGAGAGAGAAAGAGAGCAAGAAAGAGAGAGGTGGCTTGCTTTTTTTTTTTTGCTTGTTTTTTTTTTCTTTTTAATAATAATATGGAGTAATCTATAAGTCTACAGGAACAAAGAAATCTAGGATGGCAGCTCAGCCTTGGAATGTACATGTTTTGCAGCAAAGTTGTTGAAGAACCTTCCGTTGGCACAGATTGTTCTTTTTCACTAGCATACAGAAGCCTCCTTCGGCCCAGGACTCTTCCGTTGCTTTTCCAGGAAGTCAGCATGAGAGGGGGGGAGTTGAGGACGTGAGCAGCATGATGGACACACACGGGAGAAGGTTTTGATTGGCCAGAGAGGTAGATTGAGGGATTGGAAGAGATCATTCAGGAGTAGTCAACAAGGAGGAAATTGGGTCCACCCAAAGTGATTTCAGTCAACAGCATTGTTTTTCAAGGAGAGACATTGTAGTCCAACGGGAAATGTGATTGGTATCCATTTATGAAAGGAAAAAAAGGTTAGAAAAAGAATAAATTAGCAATCAATAATAATATAAGCAAAGAATTTTTATTTTTAGAATTATCTAGAGCAGAGAGCATACAGTCATTTATACTATATTTCATTGAATCCAAGACACTTGGACTACTTAAGTACTATCACTGATACTGATACTTAAGTACTATCAAGGAAAAAAATGCGTATTAAAGGGTGACACAATATTCACTTATCAGTTAGAATTTTAATGCTTATTGAAAGTATTTGTTAAACTTATATAACAAACTGTTTTATTTCTCTGCATATGCAATAACTCTTCCTTTGAAAATTGAACAGTTTAATTTTTTGAAGCTATTTTGAACTGCACTTAAATTCAACACAAGTAGTAACCATGTGCCTAACTCAGTTGACTAGACAGCTCTGTGACTAAGTCACAGGCAATGACAACTACATCACATCAACCTGCTGGTCAGAAGCAGCTGCAAGCTGCCATGAACTATAAGATGCATCTGATTTCAGAGATGTTAAAATGTAAAAAACATATGTCTTAGAATCACTGAAATATGACAGTTGGAAGAGAATAAATAGCACATCCCTAAATGCAACTGCCACGTGATCTGAAAAGGCTGGTGAGCCATCAACGATCTCTTTATTTAACTGACCTGAAAATGGACTCATCTCACAAATTATGGCTCCTTTTCCACTTTTGCCCACAATCCTGACACTCCACTTTTACCAAAGTGCCACTGGGCACAATTTATCCCATGCTTACAAGGCTTCATGGAAAGCAGTTAAAGCATCACAAACCTTGAAAAGCCTGGTACCAAGTGCTATGGGTGAAAACTTCAGGTCACAGTGTTATCTCCTGGGTCAGTCACTTAAAAATCTTCCTCCATTTTCAGGTTATGAACTTAGGAAAATTCTGGTCATATTTAGATACAGGGGAACCCTGTTTTTAAGGAAGGGTAAGGAGCACTTTCTGGTAACTAAAAAGTGATACTTACACGGTCCTGGGGGTGCCATCACCCCATCCTCTCACCCCAGTGTTGTGTGGTGAGAATCGGCCCTGGCCAAGAAAACCTTGAACACAGAGCCTGAGTGGGTCTGCCCATCCCTGCCAGACCCGTCATACATCAGAAAAGCTATGAAGATGCAAAGTCACCTATGACGCTCCATGGTAACGAGACCATAAATCATGTTCTGTCAGTGCCATTGCGTGCTCAGTTCTTTTTGATATCTTTCTGAGATTCCTAATAGTGAGTTGTAGAATAACCATATGAAGTCAATAATAGTATTCTCCTCATTTTTTACAGATGAGGGGAGTGAGGCCCAGAGAAATTCACAGCCTGTTCAAGGTCTGGAGCCCGGATATGAATGACAGCATTCTGACTCCTGAATCTACATTCTCCCAACCACAGCACTATTCTGCCTCTTGTGAAATTTCTAGAAGAGAAGCCATTCAAAAGAAGACAAAGAATAAACCCAGGGGAATGATCTTATCAAGGAAGACTGTTCCAAATGCATACTTTCTTTTTTACTTCTGTATTTTTATACCAATCCAAAGATGTTTAGAACAACAATGGTTCAAAACAATTTCTTTCTACATCATTGAGATGTATTGCCTACATAAAGTCTAGGCACAAATTTTAGGGCCCCCTCAGCATGAATTATAATAAGAGTCAAAGTTCACAAAATGTTGGAGTTGGAATAATCTAAGTTCATTCATTTTTCAGATGGGGAAGCTGAGGCTTAGAGAAGTGAGGGAACTTGGCATTCGCCAAATTATCAGGGAGAATGGAGTAGTAGAGGTTCCCAAAGCTGGCTGCAGATTAGAAACACTTAGGAAGCTTCTAAAACTGTCCCTGCTCAGGCTGCACCCCAAGACCGATTCACTCTGAATTGGAGAAGGTGTGAGGTCCTGGCATTTTGGCTGAGAGTCACTGGTGCAAAGGAAAGAAAAATGGACCACCATTCGGAAGCCTGAAGTTCTATACTTGGTTCTACTGTTATTTCCTAGCCTCATGGATTTAACGAAAGATTCAGATGCCATTTCATTATTATTCACATATGAAAATTATAAACAATCCAAATAATAGAGTGGCAATGAACTGTGGCATCTCCACATGAATTTTATGCTGTTATTAAAAGTGAAGTCTCTGAAGACTTTGTAAAAACATGGGATTCTGTTTATATCTAGTGCTTAGTGCCAAAAGCAGGATACAGAATTCCATGTTCATGATTTTTAAAAAATTTGGTAGAAAGTACAAATGGCAAGAGACTAGAAAATAAATACATCAAAAACTAATTGGAAAAGGCTACATGTTGTATGATTCTAATATAGTCATGTTTTGGTCAATGATGAACTGCATATACAACCATGGTCCCATAAGATTAGTACCATGTAGCCTAGGTGTGTAGCAGGCTGTACCATCTAGGTTTGTGAAGTACACTCTATGATATTCACATAACAATGAAATAGCCTAATGATGCATTTCTCAGAATGTATCCCCATTGTTAAGCGACACATGACTGTATAGGACATTCTGGAAAAGGTAAATCTATGGAAAAGTAAAAAAATCAGTGGCTTCCAGGGAATACAGGGGGAAAAGGATGGACAGGCAAAGCAAAGAGGAATTTTAGGGCAGTGAAACTGTTCTGTATACACTACAGTGTAATGGTGGATACACGTCTCTGTATGTTCTATGGGTTTGGACAAATGTACAACACCAAGAGGGAACCCTAAAGTACACTATGGACCATGCATGATAATGCTGTGTCAGTGTAGGTTCATTGACTGTAACAGATGTACCACTCTGGTGCAGGATGCTGATAGTGGGGGAGGCTGTGCCAGTGTGTGGGGTCAGGGGATATACGGGAACTCTGCACTTTCTGCTCAATTTTGCTGTGAATCTAAAACTCTAATGTTTTAAAAAACAAAGTTTCTTAATCAAAAAAAGTTAACTGGCGCCGTCTTGGCCAGTAGGACTATGTGATTTATTTCTTCTTGCAATGAAAAATACCCAAAAAAACAAAAACCAAAACCCATTGAGGGCATAAGTTCAAGGTGAGCAAATGCCGGCAAGATATCAGGCATGTCCTATCTTATGCATGCTTGATAGTTTCTTTTTTAATTGGAAATATATTATACCTGAAAGTAGAAAGATCACACTCTGCTCAGAAGATGAAAATGAGCAGTCGTACTCACCGTCCTTGCAGATGGCTCCCATCTGACACATTCCTAAGTCTAGAAGATACCCACTGGGGCAGCTCGTACAGTTCTTGAACCCTGGACCATTGCACGTCAAACAGCTGGCGTCACATCTATGGGGAAAATGTACAATTTATCATCCTGTCACACACTGGGCACAGGAAAAGATATGTTCACTATCAACCTCTTAATGTCTTAAACTTAACTCTCCCTTTGAAGATAACACAAAAATCTTTTCTTACAATAATTGCTAAGTTTGACAACATTAAAGAAAATCTAGCAGGTAGACAGTGGGACTTTAAAGGAGAGAGAGCGTGTCCTTGAAAGAGAAATATTACTTTAAAGGTTTTAAAGTGCTCCTGAGACAAAAAAAAAAATAAAAGTATCAAAGATAAGTTGGGTTAAAGCTGCAGGGCAGTGGCCTAGGTAAACGTTTGAACCTTACTTTATCACTAATAATTCTAAGCTTCGTATTATTTATGAAGGCAGTCAAATAAGGAACCAAGTATCCAAATGCTAGGGCTTAACAGGAGGCTCCACCTACTTTTTGCAGGATTTGTATCCATTCTCTGAAGACTGGTCGAAGTAATAGCTGATACTACAGCTCTGCACGCATCTCCCATCCTCCATGAAGTAGCCATCTGTGCAGTTAATACACCCATCAGCGCCTGCCCCTGGAAAGCAAGACAAACGCAGGAAACAGAAACAAAAACCTCAGGAGAGGTTGCACCAGGAGCTGCTTCTTGCAAAGTTTGTCAAAATGGCATTAATATGTTGCAATTTTAAGAGTTACCATTTATTATCTGTGGTTTTTCTTACATTCTTCAGGAAAAAAACTTTCTCACTTTAAATTGAACCCATTTGCCAAAAATGTCAAATCTCTTTGGAAAGAGGAGGAGATGTCCCTGAGATATTTAAGTTTCTCCATGAGAACAGGATGCTGATGACTGACTTTCGACGTGAATACATGAATGATTTTGAGAGAATATGTAGAGAAATATTTTTCAAGTAAATGCCGGAGAAACATATCAAGTGAATTTGCATGAGTGATGGCTAAAAACAGATAAAAGCCAAACCAGAGCCAGAGGAATAAACGAAAGGACGGGGGTAGAAGATACCAGCACAAGTGGCACAGAAGCGGTGACAGGGCTGACAGTCCTGGCCATTGAAGTACCGTCCATCCTCACAGGCGACGAAACAGCGGGACCCCTGTAGGCTGAAGACACAGACACAGATTGCTGTGATCAGGTCAAGAGGTAATGAATCCCCAGCTCCACAGGTAACAAATATAGTCCCCCCACCCCCCAGAGACCAGCGGATGTGGCAAAGCTTCAGAGCAGGGGAAACAGTCCTTGTACGCTTTTTTTTTTTTTCCTCCTGATGCCTCTAATGGGGCTTTGTGCCTATAATGATGTCTGGAGCATACACATGTGCTGCAAGCTTTGGGGACATGCCTCTTAATTGTTAGACTGGCTGACACATTCCTTCTTTGCTCAATATCTTACAGCTTGGAGGTTTTTAAAAGTATTTCTTTGAAAAAAGACAGTCACTTTACCTAACAATATGCCTAACAATTCCCTGATATCCAGTATTCATAAAGTGTACTTTATAAAGACACTTCTTATAAAGTGTACCGACATAAATTTAAAAGCAGTGTCATGATTATAAACACAGTAGGACCACGTGGTAAAATGAATTACAATGAATAAGTGTGCAGAACTAACCCTGCCCACCCCCAGCCCAAACTCCCTGGAGCAGCCTTTTTTGTTTTTAAACGTTTCTGATTTTAGTTTTATTGGTCCCCATCAAAACAACAGAATTCGAATATATTTTTTCCTCTACTTCTTGATTTGTTAATTTTAAACTCTAATGAAGAATTCAACAAAATCACTTACCTTCTCCAAGCATCTTAACTTTTCCTAGTTGTCTTATTGTTTAGCATTTCTAGGCATTATCTGTACCATATTTTCTCTAACACTCTTAGATCTTATCTCATGAGTTGCTAGAATGTCAAATGATATTTTTCATAGTCTACAGATTGACTCTTAAAATTAAAAACGGATACATAGAATTTACAACATTTAATATACAAATAGGACTCACTGAATAACTAAATAGTGCAAATGGAACCACACAGAAGGACATGTAATCCTATGTCACCAAGTAGATGATACTAGACGATGGGTATCTAAGCAACAGGGTCAAGTGGTTTCTATTTTCTAACACTCTTCATATTGCTCGAATTCACATCTTACTTGACTGTGCTTTATATATGGATCACACTAACTTTAAAAAGTTAAAGTGATTTTTCCCTATGCTCATTAAACCACTTTGGAAAGAATAAAAGCAAAGTGGATAAAAAAGAACCCAACGCAGTCCTGTTAACGTTTTAATCCATTTTCTTCCAGTATTTTATGTGTATTTTTCTGTGTTTATTCTTAGCCACTATTTAAAAATTTACAGGTCTCTCAAGGCAAAATGGTCCACTCTAGAAGCCCCTGAGGAAGATGCTCGGAGCCTCAAGGAGATGGAGGCAGCAGAACCGGAAGTGCTCTCCATTCAGAGCTCACCGGCCAGGGACAGCTGTCACTGAAAAAGCCAATGAAAGGAAATCCCTTCCCTTTCTGTAGAGCTGGAAAAAATGACACTGCATCAAATGGATCCTTTTGTGGGTGGAAACAGGACCATCAAAAAACTTACAGAAGTTTTAAAAAAGCTGCCTAATTTTTCTAATAAAGGACTTGACTCCTGAGACTGGCATTTATTCAGCAGGAGACAGAGGCTGCACTGTGTGAGGAAGGAATGAACGAAGTAGGATGTGCAACAGAGAGCTGTCACCAGGAACCCGGAAGCTCTCTGCTGCTTCAGGAACACAGGGATGGCAGGGCTAACGAAACTGCTACTCTGAACACCTGGTTCTTTCTGTGATCAACCCGATAGCTTAGACCTGTGCTGGCCCACATGTTCGAGCACTCAGGGCTCCTGAGCGCTTGAAATGGGGCTAGTGTGGCCAAGGGATGGAATTTTAAATTTTACTTAATTTTAATTAATTTCAGTCATAATTTTACAAATTGTCACTTGGTTCAGTTATTGGCAAGATTTTGAGTAAGTCTGGAACAACTTGGCTATATAAAATCTACTTCAACTAAATTTTATAAAATCTAAACAAGTATTTCTCATAAAAAAATTATTGAACGAATTGAGATGTACTTTGGGGTAAAACACACACCAGATTTCGAACAGTTGGTACAAAACCAAAAGAGAAAGTAAAATACCTCACTAAGAGTCTTTTATAGTGATGACATGTTGAAATGATAATATTTCAGATGTATTAGGTTAAATAAAATATTTTATTAAAATTCACCTGTATCTTTTTACTTCTTTTAAATGTGGCTATTGGTATATTTAAAACTAATATATATGGCTCTCATATTTCTATTGGAGAGTGCTGGTTAACTTACTCTATAAAATGTTCCCTAAGAACTATAGGAAATAATCTTGTTCTTTTATTTCTCACATACCAATTATGTGTCAGTTATTGGAATAAATGCCTTGTAAATGTTATCCCAGTTAATCCTTATAATCCAGCAACAGACGAGTTATTATCACTATTTTATAGACAAGAAAACTAAAGCTCAGAGTGGTTAAGTGACTTGGTCAAAATCACACAGAAAAATAGCAGGGGAGGTCCTGAGGCCACATCTATCTTCCTTTTTTTTTTTTTTTACCCCCCCTTCTTTTTATTATACCAATCTGTTCCTTCTCCAGCAAGCATTAGGAGGCTGACTTGACTAATATTTATCAAGACTGAAGTCTTGAGATGAAAGGTGCTAAGCAAACTAACACTAAATCTATTTATTGAAAAAAAAGAATCGATAAATCTAAATAAAAATGGTGTTCCAATTTTAACTAATGTGAAGAATTACTTGAGTGGAAATTTCCTGGGCCCTGCCTATTTCACCTCTGATCAAAGGTGGAAATAAAGGTACATCAGTCCTTAAAAGGGATCGAGCGCAGCAGGATTCTAGCTCCATGTAAACCCAGAGTCCAACCCCTCACTCAGTGCAGGATGTTTGACCCTCTCTATGGGTAGCAAGAGACTAGCAAGTTCATTTGAGCTGCATGATGTTCTCTCACAGTGAATCAACTCTCCGGCTTTAGCAATGAGCAAGTCATCCATTCAAGGAAGACATCTCCAGGTGTTAAATCTCTCTGCATACCATAGCATAATGGAACCAAGCCTGAGGCACTTAAGATAAGAGAATGACTGGCTATATGGAGAGAAATAATAAAGATAAGGGAATAGTTTTCAACCATCAAAGGAATGAATCAGGGGGATTAAACATAATTCATCGGTATTATGTACACAGTAATCCTTGACTGGCACACTGCCGGTCAAAAAGCATGAAGAAAGCCTCTCAAATGGCCATTTTCATTTACCTGTATCTGAGCCATCTTTTCTAAAGAGAATTTTATTTGGTTTATAAACCTTCCTTAGCCAAGATGGCATCTAATATTTCACATATATTGGTAGAGATAATGCAAATAGCAATCAACTGTTTAAATGGGAGTCAAACCAAGGGTAGATGGTAAGAGGGTTATTTATTTATATGTGGGTTTTATTCTTCATTTTATTTATACATTCATACATTGATTAATGATGGGAATATGCTCTGAGAAGTGCATCGTTAGACCCCTTGGTTGCTGTGCGATCAGCATAAAGTCCATTTAACCAAACCTAGATGGTATAGCTTACTACACACCTAGGCTATGTGGTAATAATCTTATGGGACCCCCATCGTACATGCAGTCTGTCATTGACCAAAACGTTGTTATGCAGCGCATGACTGTACTGAGGAGCTCCTTGGGCTGTGTTATTTGATGAAATCCTTCACCCTCTTACCTTAACCCATCCCTACATTCTGTACAGTTGTGGGATTCAGTACACGTCTTGCAATTTTCACTGCATTTCCGGCAAAGATTTTTCTCTGTTTAAAAAAAAAATTAACAAAGTTATAAATCAATCAGTCAACTGGATTCCATAAAAGCATTTGGAAATTTCTAATGTTTGCTAATGTAAGCTATAGAACACATAGCCTTGAGTAGAAAACTGCCGGAAAAGCCCCAGATTCAACATTTGTTATCACTTCTTAACAAAGCTACACACAGGAGGAATTGTAGCACTGGGAAATACCTTAGAGATTCCAACCATTTTGCAGACAAGAGAATTACAGCCCACTTAATTCTTAGTTGGACAGTTTATTGGCTTTTTCCCCCTTCTTCCCATTCTCTCTCCCAAACAGGCTTTCCCAACTTCTGACACTGAAAAACTCACGAATGAGGCTGGGCAGTGCCCTATGTCAGGGTTGGGAGGCCATGCTTGCAGCTGTGAATGACCCCTGTGCTCACAGCTTTTAGGACTACTCTGATGAAATGCACTAGAAAGGGAAACTACGTTTAAGATGGCAAGGTAAGGGTTGCTTATTTATTTCTTGCATTGTCTAGAATAGTGCCTTATACTTTATAGCTGCTGTGGAATTGATATAAATGTTACTGTATTTCAGATAATATCTGTAGTCTGGTGAATAAAAATGTGTTGATTGAACAAATATACTGAATACAACCTTTCCTGTTTAATACCAAACACAGGTCCCCAGTGGGAAAAAACGGCAAATGCATGATTGTTCTATAGCGAAAAATGGTGATTTGTTACATTAAGTAAGGCATTTTTCCTTAGGTGAAATTTTTCTAGAGACTTGATACTTTCTCTGAGATCAAAGTGGATAATAACCACGTATCTGTGTAGAACTGAATGAAGCTTTGTTCATAGGTTTCTCTTCCTTCATCTACTCTTTAAATGTTGGTATTCTTTAGGGTTCCACAGACGAACACTGCAATTATGGATCCCTTTAAGGACCACCTGGAGTTCCGTCTCCTTTCTCAAGTCCGATCCCCACGGCACGAAATATGAAATCCTTTACAACATTCTGGTAGTTATCACATGGTTTCCCCCTCACTGTGTCACTGAGAATACTGGACATGGCACAGGATCTGAGGTCAGATCACCCAGATTTGTGTTCCGCTTTTAGCAGTTCCAGTGGGCAAGTTCAGGGTTTCTGCTCTCCCACTTGTTAGAGATTACAAATGGTGCCTATTTTCAGCTTGTCTCGAGGAGTTAATGAAATTATTCAAGGAGACTGCATGAACTATAAAGCACTGTAAATGTGCTGGCAGTAATTATTAATACTTATGATCACTACATTGTATGTAAATCCATGTACTGAAAGAGAAAACTCTCATAAAAGGCAAAGACACAGAAGGGGAGAGAGGCACAGACCCCTCGTATCAGCAAAGTAATTGCTTGAACAGCCTTCCTTAATTATCCACCTCTCGGGTTCCAGAAAAAGAACTGACTCCCTCAATGATCTTGGTCCTATCATACAGCATCTAGAACCAAATTTCTTTTCCAAGGCTTAGCCTTCTTGATAGAACTTGGAATTTTTTTTTTTCAAGGAATACTGCTTATTTCTGCAGATCCCATATGCCCCCTCGCTGCTGCCATTTTCTCCTTTCTCCATCAAGTTGTAGCTCATGTTCCCAATTTTGGGGAAAATAAGAACTACAGGGGAATCCCTACCCACTGCTCTAGAGAGGAGGGTGAGACTCCACCCGCCTCCTAGAGAAATGCCTGCCTGTGAATCAAGGGAGCATTGGACTTCTTAAGGAGCAAGAGTTTCCACTTCAAAATTCTTTCTTGATTTTTTAAAACGACTCTTGTTCCTTTAAACTTGGGTTTTCTTCTTTTTTAGGTTGTACAGAAACACGATATCTCAGTGTCATCATATACCATGGTGTGACACACTTCCTAAGACAAATTATCAAGAACTCAGAAATCAGGGGTCGGCCCGGTGGCGCAGAGGTTAAGTTCACACGTTCCGCATCGGCAGCCCAGGTTTCGGTGGCTCGGATCCCGGGTGTGGACATGGCACTGCTTGGCAAGCCATGCTGTGGCAGGCGTCCCACATATCAAGTAGAGGAAGATGGGCACGGATGTTAGTTCAGGGCCAGTCTTCCTCAGCAAAAAGAGGAGGATTGGCAGTAGATGTTAGCTCAGGGCTAATCTTCCTCAAAAAAACAAATAAAAACCTCAGAAATCAAGCAAACGATACCAGAGCACCGTCTAACAGTTAGGTGTGCCCAAGAATGATTTAAGTCTCTGGGGAGTGTATCTTTGTCCGTTTAATGATGGTTGATTAGGGCCAGAACTGTGAAGTTACATGTTAATTTACAGATTTTTATTTGGTAAAGTTGCAAATGATTTCTGTCCATTTGAAAAAATAACCCCCCAAATCCCAGTTATATGGCCACGTAGAAGTTAATCCATTTTGTCTCTAACTCGGCAAATGGATTTCATTTTGCCTTTCCTGGTGGACTATAATATCTGACAATCTCTGAACCTATTTATCACCTTGTAGGCTCCCTCATTAATGGGTTAAAGAAGTCTTTGACATAGATTCACCCTACATTTACACGAAAGTCTTCTTTTTTAAACTTTTCGAAAAGTACACTTTGCTATCATACAGGCCTGGTTCCTTTGAGTGGTGTGCAGAAAAGAGCAGGCCTGGCTGTTGTCCTCTGAAAGCCTGCGTGTAAGGTTGGCCCATGGCTAGTATCTGGGAACTAGGATTTCAAGAGGGCTCCCACCCCTCTAACTGATAAGAGTGGCTCATGATGCTTAAACTGTCTGTACAAACAATGTGGTTTACGCTGAGCATCTGCTTTCCTTCTAGGACTCTGGAATTGTGGTTTGTGCCAGGAAGAGGCTGTCTTCGTGACCAGACCCCAATAACAACCCTGCGTGCTGAGACTCACAGGACGTTCCCTGGAAGACTCCATTTCACACGTGTTGTCACAAAGTGTTGCTGGGGGAATTAATGCATCCTCTGTGACTCCCCTTGGAGAAAACTCTTGGAATCTCACGCCTGGTTTCCTCCCGACTTTGTTCCGTGCACTTTTTCCCTCTGCTGCTTTCACTCTGTATCCTTTTGCTGGAATAAGTCATAACTGTGAACACAGAGTACTACAGACTGAGTCTTGTGGGCCCTCCTAGCAATCACTGAATTTGGGGATGAGCTTGAGGACCCCCGGACACAGTTAGTTACAGGCATTTTTACAAAATGATTCTAAATTGTTCTCTTAAAAAAATTGGCTAGATTCTATTTGACATTAAGCAAGTTCTCGATTTCATGGAGGAGGAATATCCCTTCCAAGGTCACTCAAATGAAAACCTTACGTTTCCTCTTTAAAACTCAAATGTTTGAAATCAACTCACTGCTGTCCTGATATGATCCGTCAGGGCAGTGGGTAACACAGCTGTTGGTTTCTTCATTGAGGAAGTATCCATATTTACAGGACAGGCATTGGTCACCGTGGCTCCCAAAGCAGGCCTCACAGTTGGGGGCACACTTTCTGCATCGCTTCTTGTCGGCATGGTAGTGGCCAGGGGGGCAGCTGGACACACAGATTCTGTGTTGTGGAATGATAAGAAAGGCAGCATCATCAGAGACTCAGTCCTCAGCATTCTCTTGGAGGAGCTGAGCAAATAGCTGTTCTCAGTCTCAAAATCCTTTTTAAACCATGATGGTTGATACCACATCCAAAGGGACAAATGCTGTTGGTTAGAACTTTGTCCTTGCAGGGTGCTGAAGTAGCAATGCAGTGACATAATACCAAGTCTACTAAGTAGGACACGTCTTGGTCCAAACCAGCTTCCAGTTCCAGTCTTGCTCCTTACAGGAGATAACGGTTAGGAACTGAGTCTCAAGAGGAAAATTGTGGTGTTGGGTTGAAGGGAAAATATATGGGAACCCTGATTTTATGCAAAAAGGTCACTAATAAGGGGTTACTTCTATTTTTGTGTGTTTTTTGTCATATGGATCTTGTGTGTGTGTGCTGTCGTGGTAGTGGTTGTATGCTATTGTCTAAATTAATATAAATATATTTAAATTTATGTTGCTTACGCTAAACTTAAAAAAGAAATAACTTCCTTGTTTGACCATAATTGAAGGCCAGGGCTTTATTTATTCATTCAACAAATATTTACTGAGTACCAATTAAGTGTCAGCCATTTTGCTAGACTAGGAGATAATGAGAGGTGCTGAGGTAGCCAAGGGCCTTTCCTTTAAGGAATTTAAATTCCAGCATGGACATAAACAGGAACTGGAACATGTCTGGGTCTGTTTGGGTGACTGGAGTGTGGACACACCACAAGTCAGCTCCCCACAGTGAGTTTTTGCCTAAAGGAGGAGAGAGAAGGTGGCAGAGCCATGAGAGCCATGCCTGGAGGGCATGGCCTCTGCTGGGGCAGTCACTGTTTCACAGCCTTCCCTGTGGACACCTATCTGCACAGCTTGAGGCAGAAGCCAGGGCCTCAGAGGCATGGAGTCCAGGCAGGTCCGCCTCAGTGCCCAGAGTGCAAGAGTGAGGAGGAGCAGGAGCCAGCACCTCTGCTACATCAAGGGCTTGCACACTGGGGAATGTGGGCAAGCATCTCTTTTGCTGGTACACAGGCATTTTCAAGAAGGGCAAAGGCAGCTATGGCAACAAATGTCAATGGGAGGGAAACATCTGGAGGAGAAGACCAGGCACGTGCATAGCCAGTCCCTTCCCACCACCCTTCCAAATGCAAGAAAAGACATTTGCAGTTTCATAGCATACAGGTACATTTTGTGCTTTGCAATTCAGTATTGGTTTCACCATTTTGAATTACATGAGGAGGCGGCAGGCTTGTGCAGCAGCATCTTTTCTGTGCTTAGGTCCTGCTGGGAGAACACAGGAAGATGCTGCACAGGGGCACTTCGTGGGACATCCCAGGGGGACCTGACTTGGCTTCTCTCTTACCTGGTGTTATTTTTTAGCTTGTAGTAGTAGTGCAGACAGTCATTGCAGTGGTCCGGTCCTGGTCCATCACAGCCCACCTCACTGCACTCAGGGTCGCAGGGACCTTCCCAAAAGAAATCAGAACAACACTTGGAAAAGATGATTTTAAAGCAGATTGGTTTTACCTTAAATTTGGTATAAAATAAGACTTTTTTTTCCCCTAATGCAGTGAGAGTTTCTTTAAGATGGAGAAATAGGGGCCGGCCCTGTGGTCAAGTGGTTAAGTTCGCGCGCTCTGCTTCGGTGGCCTGGGGTTTCCCTGGTTCAGATCCTGGGCGCGGACATGGTAATACTGCTTGTCAGGCCACGTTGAGGCGGCGTCCCACATCCCACAACTAGAAGGACCCACAACTAAAATATACAACTATGTATTGGGGCGATTTGGGGAGGAAAAGCAGACAAAAAAAAAAAAGAAGACTGGCACCAGTTGTTAGCTCAGGTGCCAATCTTTAAAAAAGGAAAAAAAATAAATAAAAAAGATGGAGAAATAATGTTCAATGTGGCCGTAAGCCCACAGATGAACTCTTGACTTTTTTGGGGAAAACCTCAATTACCTAAGTATCAAGAATGTAAATTCTATTCATGGTCTGGTCTTCAAAGTACATGTGGCTGCCTTGTGGGAGATAATATTTCGGAATTCAAACGTGCAATGCCACTGTAGCAATTTGGAAAAAAAAACTGCAATTAAATATACATAATGATAAAAATGTCAGATTTATAGAAAAATGAGAAGCTAAACTGTTGAAAGAAAAGAAGAAAAGGTGATTATTCAATGCCTGAACCGGATTGCCTGTTTCATTCAAGGTCATTAAAGCCACTGAATACCTCTGAGATACCATAGGCAGCAAGAAACATCATTATGGCAGCTGGCACAAGCTTATTAGCATCTAGTCTTGGATTACAACGCAGGTGCTTCAGGCACAGATAATAGATTTAAAATTGCATCCTACCAATAGGCCAATGGGCAACTCAACAAACGAAAACTACACATAAATTTAAAAAACGCGAACAGGCTTAAGGAATTCCAGACCTTGGATGAAGGTTCCTAATCTCTCTTGTTACATACTCTCTGGTATAGAGGTAGAGAAAATGCAGTCAGGGGGAAAAAAAAACACGCCAGAAAGATGGAGCTATTTTATGATTGATGAAATTCTTTCAATGACATGGGCTAGTTACAGAAGTTTTGCTTGCATGAACTAATGTCCTTTTTCCTTTTTCTTCATGTCTGGGGGCATTTGGTCTCATAATCTTCAAGCTCTTTCCCACTGACAAATTCATATGATTTTAACTAGCAATAAACACACTGCATGAAATATACAAACAGTAAGCCAAAGGTGCCAGAAATGGCTTGAACCATATTTATTTTAATAGAAAGGATTTAGTGTTGAACCTTGGTCTCATGTAGTCATTACAGGACTATGTTGTACAATTACTCAATCACAAAATGGTAGAACTGGGGTAGAATGACTTAGAGAAAAATCTAGTAGTCAAACATCCTCATTTTACCTATAAGAAAACCGATGTTCCAACAGTTACAATGGCTTGCCCGGCATCATACAGCTAGGCGAGTTGGGATCAATATATGCCCTGATTCTTAGTCCAGGTCTCCTGCTTAGATGTAGCTAATCACGTACTAGAGATGCCCTTTTGATCAGAATGGAAATGAGTCATTTCAAAATGCTACAGACTTGAAATATATTTCTGATTAATTGCAAGAGTCATTTGACAGAACTGTTTATCTCTATTTCCCCTAAAGCTTTAAAATTGATCTCTAAATTAAATTCCAGTTAGTACAACTTGGGACATTTTAGCTGTCTACTGTGGTACACAAGGAGAGAGTGTCTCTGCTGTTTATGGGTTGAAGTTCAGCCAGCTGTGGGTCCCTCAGTCCCTGGAATTCGATGAAACAGTACAGGGATCTGGTTATGATAATGCCATCTGTGCTTCTAGACAGGCTGACTTCTTAATGAAGGTGAAAATCACAGTTCCGAAGAAAAGGAGTCATGGGTGGCCCTAAATTTTCACCAGATGATTTCTACAATTAAAATAGCCCAAAAAACATGTATTCTTGATATGTGCCAAAGGGCTCTGTATGGCAAGTTCACATGCTGTGCTGTTTTTTTTTTATAATCTTAAACTGTCCCAGATGCAGTTTAGCATTTTGGGCTGCAGGGTAATAATGAAATAATTGTCTTTCTTCTCTCCCAAGTGCCAATGTGGACATTTTGGAGATGTAATGAGAAAAACCACGAGGATGAACAACTGTTCGTTCAGAATTTTAACAACACCAAAATTTGAATTGGAAACATACCACAAGGTACATAACAATACGTTACTATTATGGTCCATTTATGGTTTTGGATATATTTTCTCCTATCAGAGAAGGCAAATGATTTGCTAGTTACAACATGAATAGTAATGTTACAAGCTCAAAGCAAAATAAGACAAAATCTAACATAATCTAGCTCTGGTTAGCTCAATTAGTCTGAATTATCCAAGCTTTTTATTGACTCTGGGATACTGCCCGTCTAGAATAAAAGGAACCACATGCATATTTAAGATAGTCTGTGATGATGATTAATGAAGTAGTTTTATCTTCAGTATTGAGAAAAAGAATCTCAGAGAGCTGCAGGAAAAAAAAAAAATTCTCTCTAAAGACACATTAAGCTGCTCTTTACAGATAGTTCTCCATTAGGAGAAACTTTGTTCATAAGTGTTACATATTATATCCCAGAAGCATGGAATGCTCGAAGTGGTAGCCAGTGCAATACGACAGGAACCAGAAATACACTAAGAAGGAGAAAAAAATTTTTACAGATGATATGGTTACAGTACCTAAACTCCCCCCTGGGCCCCAGAACAGCTCTAAAACATATAAATTAATAAGAGAGTTAAGCAAAGTGGACAGATATAAGTATGCAACAGTCAATAAATTTCCTCAATACCAGCATATAGTGGTTAGAAAATATGGAATATTTTCCTTTACAATAGCAACAAGACTCAAAATACTTAGGAATAACACTAATAAGAATAAAACTACATAAAATTAAAAGATTTCAGTAAATGAGACATGGTCTATGTTTTGGATGGAAAGATCATATATTGTAAAAACAATTCTCATGAGATTGCATGTAAATTCAAATTAAATTCCAATGGGATTTTTAAAGGGAGACCTAAGAATTTCTATGAAAACAAGAAGCAGATGTTTAGCAGATATTAAAATATATCATGAAATGAAAGCAAATAAAACAGTGTGGGTGCTACTTGTTTAAGAATTATTACATTGATAAATCAGAAAGGTGGTACTAGCAGAGACCCTGGCAATAAGAACTTACTATACTGTTATAAAGGAAAGATCTTAAACTAATAAAAGAAGGATAGTAACTCAGCCAATGATATTAGTCTATTTCGAAAATAATTAAAAAGAGAACTTCTTTTTACACTACATATCATAAACCAAAATAAGTTCCAGATAAATTAATGGCCAAATGTAAAAATCAGAGATTACAAAAAAATGCATGTGAACAGTTAGCTGATTTTAAAGGATAAAACTTTTGTAAAAAAAAAAAAATCACAAATGTTAGTATCTGAAACTATAAACCTTACCCTCCAATTTTCTGTCAAAACAACACAACACAAAGCAAAAACTACATTCCAGAAACAAGTGATAACTGAGAAAATGTTTTCAACAAATATGAGACAATGTGAGAGACAATAACATACTAGGAATTCTTATAAATAGATAAGAAAATTGCTGCTACTTTGAATAGCAAATGGGTCAAAGACAGTTATATTTAATTCACAGAAGAGCTTCAGAGAAAAAATGTTTAGATTTACTAGCAATCAAAGCTATAAAAATTTAAAGCGCTCTTTTCTTTCTTTTTTTTTTTACTTTTTTCTTTCCACTCAATGCTGGCAGGAGTGAGTGCAGTAAACACTCACACAGCTGGTCATAGTGTAGACTGGTACATCTTGTCTGGAAACAATGTGACAAAATGCATCCAAGCCCTGAAACTGATGATTCCCCTTGATGCAGTAATTCTCAGAATAGAACTCTATTCTAAAGAAATAAATAAAGATATAGACAAAGACTGAAATACAATATGTTCATCCAAACCTTGTTTAAAACGATGTAAAACTAAGCAAACTGCACATCCCAGATTACGGATTATATATATTAACGGTATAATCATAGGATGGACTATTACGTTGCTTTTTATATATGTGTTCTAAAGATATTTGACAATAGGAAAATATGCTCACAATAATATCTTTAATAAAAAAAGATATGAAAACTCTAAATATAGCATGGTTTTAGCTTTGTAGAAAAAACATGGATGTTGGAATATATGAATACCACACATATAAATATTTGGTGGGTATAGAAGACGGAAGAAAATATATCAAGTCTAAGCAGAAGTTGATCTCTGCATGGTGGGATGATGCATGAGCTTTCTTTCCTTAGCCTATGTCCCTGCTGGGAGCCAGCTCACCTGGATAATCCTCTGTACCATAGTCATCGGTGGGGTCTTCAACTCGGCTATAGCGGACACGTTCCACTTTAGGAAACTCGTTGGTTGGCGAGTACGGCTGCACGGAAGTGCCATAGAGGACCAAAGACCATTCTTTCAATTTACCTTAGAAAACAATAGTAAAACCACAGCATGACCAAACATTCACTCTTCCGCTATGTAATTTCTGTAATAACTTCTCACCTAAGAAAAAGCAACAGGAGAAGAATTGTGGGAAGCAGATTCATATGAATCATCGCATCAGATTCAGGGCTAGAAATGCACATTTTCCACTGTCTGCATAATTAACCATTTAATAATTCACACATCAGATATTTATTGAGCACTGACTACAGGATAGGCTTTGATTTAACAAGTATTTATAGCAAGACTGAGAAACAAACTCATGTCAGATGGCTGGATCAAGGGTTGAATTTCAAATTATGGATATTTAAGGGGATCCCAGAGTTTTACAGAGGATTTTGTTTTTCTAGGTATCAGAGTCTTATTTGAGGTTTTTTCATTTTCATTTTTAAAATTTTGGCATTATCTGATTGGCTTATCAATAAATAGACCAAAACAACTACTTTGTTCCACCTGATTCCTGAATCAGTCATTTAGTCTTAAGAATACATCACTATTTTATATTACCTGATAGACCTGTGCTGTCCAATGGTAGCCATTAGACATATTTGTCTATGTAAATTTAAGTTAACTAAAATTTAAAAATTCAGTTCCTCAGACACACTAACCACATTTCAAGTGCTCAACAGCCATATGTGGCTAGTGGCCACCATAATGAAAGCACAGATACAGAACACTTCCACCATTGCAGAATGTTCTACTGGACAGTGCTTCAGTATAGCATTTTCTGGTCAAGGGTTCCTTAGACATGAGGCAAGTGTTTTACCTCCCTTGGGTGGCATGCTCACAAGGAACATTTTACTTTAGTTTAGTCCTCATTTATTCATTTATTTCTCAGCTTTACAAAACTAACGTCTTTAATGCAAAAAGTAAACCAAAAACTACCTCTAGCTCATTAAGCTTAGTAAGATTCATATCAAAAAGAACCAACATGGAAATATACTGGTAGGAAGGCAAGCCCTCCCCCTCCCTGCCCCCTCCCCGCCCCCCCCCCCCCCCCCGCCGACCTTAGAACCCCTCCTCCTCTAGGCCTAATACTTAGAATCCAAACATGGTCAAGATTAGGGTTCTGCCACAGCCCAGAGAGTAGTGAACTTCATCTGTCAGCTAATTCATCTATTAGTATCTATAATCACCATCAAATTGATGCTTATTTTTCCAGGTGCTTACTACACTCTGAGTAAGTTTTATCCCAATTCAATGTTCACAACAACTGGGAGGTAGGTACTTGCATTCCCAATACACAGATGAGGAAACTGAGGCACAGAGGTTGATAACCTTCCCAACAACAGTAAGAAGACAGACTAATATTAAAACCTATTCTAGGGGCTGGCCCAGTGGTGTAGCAGTTAAGTCCATGTGCTCTGCTTTGGTGGTCTGGGGTTCGCAGGTTCAGATCCCAGGCGCAGACCTACACAATGCTCATCAAACCATGCTGTGGAGGCATCCCAGATACAAAAAGAAGGAAGATTGGCACAGATGTTAGCTCAGGGAGAATGTGCCTCAAGCAAAAAACTGGAGGATTGGCATAGATGTTAGCTCAGGGAGAATCTGCCTCAAGCAAAAAACTGGAGGTTTGGCAGCAAATGTTAGCTCAGGGCCAATCTTCCCCAAAACCATTCTGGGGCTTCCAGTTTAAGATGGAAATGTAGGAAGATCCTGAATTCACCTCCTCCAATGGATGCAACAAACCTACAGCTACATATGGAACAATTTCCTCTGAAAAAACCTCCAAAACTAGCTGAGCAACTCCTACACATTGGGTGAAAGAGAAAAAGCCCAATCCACGTGGGTAGGAGTAGCTGACACATAATCTCACCACAACCCCCTTGGTGTGGTGACCCACAATCAGGAGGGAACTAAGAACCTGGAGTTTCTTCCTGAGGAGCAACGGGTTTGAAACCAATATTGATCATTCCAACTTTTAAGACTTGCACCTGAGAGACAAATCCCCCAAATACTTAGTTTTGAAAGCCAACAGGACTTGTGTCTATGAGACCCATAAGGCTATCGTGACCTGAGAAAGAGTTTTTAAAGATTTTATTTTTCCGTTTTTTCTCCCAAAGCCCCCAGGTACATAGTTGTATATTTTTAGTTGTGGGTCCTTCTAGTTGTGGCATGTGGGATGCTGCCTCAGCATTGCTTGATGAGCGGTGCCATGTCCATGCCCAGGACCCGAACTGATGAAACACTGGTCTGCCTGCAGCAGAGCGCACGAACTTAACCACTCGGCCATGGGGCTGGCTCCCTGAGAAAGAGTTTTTAAATATTTTGTGGAAGAGGCTTTTCGTTTATCTCATAGCACTGGTCTGAGGGGCAGGTATCTAATTTAACACACATCTAGGGACCTACTGAAATACTCTCCAAAGATGGAGCCTGGTGCTCTTCCTCTGCCTCACTACAACTCACTGGTATCTCCTGGAAAGGAGCTTGTACACTCATCTGGTGCCTCGATTCTTGCCATTGTCACCCAGGGAACACATCTGCATCACCTGGCTCTGGTGGCCAGTGGGACTAATGCCTGCATTCCCACAGGAATGTATATATTGACATGCTTTAAAAGATGCTGCCTGAGGGTCTGGTTTCCAATCAGTCTGAATCTAGGTGCCAAGTGAGATCCTCCCTTTTGGGACACTGATAGGTCTTGACATGCCCTCAACTACCAGGATACACTCAAAATAGGCTGCTTGGACAATCACAGAGGTTTGACAGACAGCCAAGAGCTAGAGCAAGGTTAATAAGAAGGTTCATCTCCTACATGAGGCCACTCCTTCAAGACTGGGAGATGTAGCTGTTTAATGCATAGAAATCAACACAGGGAGTCAAGAAAAATGAAGAGACAAAGGAATATGTTCCAAAGGAAAAAACAAGATAAAACCTCGGAAAAAGATCTTAATGAAGTGAAGAGAAGTGGTGAAGAGTTCAAAATAACACTCAAAAAGACACCCGACAAGCTTGGGAGAAGAATGGATGAACAAAATGAGAACTTCAACAAAGAGATAGATAATATGAGAAAGTACCAAACAGAAGTTATAGAGCAAAGAATACAATACCTGAACTAAAAAAATTCTCTAGAGGGGTTCAACATCAGACTAGAGAAGCAGAAGAAAGGAACAGTAAACTCAAAGACAGGGCAGTGGAATTCACCCAATCAGAGCAACAAAAAGAAAAAAGAATTTTAAAAAGTGAAGATAGCTTAAGAGACTCATGTGACAACATCAGTGGGCCAACATTAACATTACAGGGGTGCCAGAAAGAGAAGGGTGAGAGAAAGGGGCTGAAAACTTATTGGAAGAAATAATAGCTGAAAACTTCCCTAACCTGGGAAAGGAGACAGAAATCCAGATCGAGAAAGCCCAGAAAGTTCCAAGTAACAAGAACCCAGAGACTCATACCAAACTCATTATAATTAAAGTGTCAAAAGTTAAAGACAAGGAGAGAATCTTAAAAGCTGAAGGAGAAAAATAACTTATTGTGTACCAGAGAACCTTCATAAGACTGTAGCAGATTTTTCAGCAAAAACTTTTCAGGCCAGAAGGGAGTGGCATGAAATATTCAAAATGCTGAAAGAAAAAAACTGCCAATCAAGAATACTCTACCTCACAAAGTTGTCATTCATAACTGAAGGAGAGATAAAGAGTTTTCCACATGCACAAAAGCTAAAGATGTTCATCACCACTACACAGACCTTACAAGAAATGTAAAAGGGACTTCTTTAAGCTGAAATGAATGGCATGAATAAATAACAGGAAAACATAGGACAGTATAAGACCACTGGTAAAGGTAAATATACAGTAAAATTTAAAATAATCTAATGTTGTAAAGGTGGTAAGTTAACCACTTATAAAGCTAGCATGAAAGTTAAAAGACAAAAGTAGTAAATATAAGTATAGCTACAATAATTTGTTAAGGGATATATAATGATAAAAAGATGTAGGGGGCTGGCCCTGTGGCCAAGTGGTTAAGTTCACACGCTCCACTTCGGCAGCCCAGGGTTTTGCCAGTTTGGATCCTGGGTGCAGACATGGCACCGCTCATTAGGCCACGTTGAGGCGGCGTCCCACATCCCACAACTAGAAGGACCCATAACTAAAATATACAACTACGTACTTGGGGGATTTGGGGAGAAAGAGCAGAAAGAAAAAAGATGTAAATTGTGCATTCAAAAACATAAATGAGAGGGGGAGTAAAAATGTCGAGCTTTAGAATGCATTCAAACTTAACTTATTTTCAACTTAAAATAGGCTGTTAGAAATAAAACTTGTTATATGTAAGCCTCATGGTAACCACAAAGCAAAAACCTATGGTAGATACACAAAAGATAAAGAGAAAGGAATCTAAGCATACCACTACAGAAAATCATTAAATCACAAAGGAAGAGAGCAAGAGAAGAAGAAAGAAACAGGAACTACAAAAGAGCTAGAAAACAATGAACAAAATGGCAAAAAGTACATACCTGTCAATAATCACCTTAAATGTATATGGACTAAATTCTCCAATCAAAAGACATAGAGTGGCTGAACAGATGAAAAAACAAGACCCAACTAGTCATCTATATTCTGCATACAAGAGACTCACTTCAGATGTAAGGGCACACATAGACTAAAAGTGAAGGGATGGAAAAAAGTATTCCATGCAAATGGGAACCAAAAGAAAGCTGGTGTAGCTATACTTATATCAAACAAAATAGACTTTAACACAAAGACTATAATCAAAGACAAAGAAAGTCACTACATAATGATGAAAGGGTCAATCTAACAAGAGGATATAACATTTGTAAGTACTGATGAACCCAACATAGGAACACCTAAATACATAAAGAAAATATTAACAGACCTAAAGGGAGAAATAGACATAAATACAATAATAGTAGGGGACTTTACTACCCCACTTACCTCAATGGATAGATCATCCAGACAGAAAAACAATAACGAAACATTGGCTCTAAATGACACATTAGACCAAATGACGTTAACAGCCATATACAGAACATTCCATCCAAAAGCAACAGAATACACATTCTTCTCAAGCACACATGGCACATTCTCTAGGATAGATCATATGTTAGGCCACAAAACAAGTCTTAATAAATTTAAGATTGAAATCATACCAAACATCTTTTCTGACCACAATGATATGACTAGAAATCAATTATATGAAAACTGGAAAATTCACAAATATGTGGAGACTAAACAACATGCTACTGAATGGATCAAAGAAGAAATAAAAAAACACCTTGAGACAAATGAAAATGGAAACACAACCTACTGAAGCTTATGGGAAGCAGTAAAAGCAATTCTAAGAGGAAAGTTCATAATGATAAATGTCTATGTCAAGAAAAGTCTCAAATAAACAACCTAACTTTGCAGCTCAAGGAACTAGAAAAAGAAGGACAAATGAACCCCAAAGTTAATACAAGGAAGAAAATAACAAAGATCAGAGAGAAAATAAATGAAATAGAGACTAAAAACACAATAGAAAAGATCAATGAAACCAAGAGCTGGTTTTTAAAAATGATAAATAAAATTGACAAGCCTTTAGTTACTCACCAAGAAGAAAAGAGAAAAAATTCAAATATATAAAATCAGAAATGAAAGAGGCGACATTTCAACTGATATCACAGAAAAATACAAAGGCTCATAAGATATTAAAATAAATAATTATCTATCAAGAAAGGACAACCTATAAGAAATGGATAAATTACTAGAAACATACAATCTACCAAGACTGAATCATAAAAAAATAGAAAATCTGAACAGACCAATTACTATGTAAAAATATTGAATCAGTAATCAAAAACCTCCTAGCAAACAAAGGACCAGGACCAGATGGCTTCACTGGTGAATTCTTCCAAACATTTAAAGAATTAATACTCATCCTTCTCAAACTCTTCCAAAAAACAGAAAAGGAGGGAATACTTCCAAACTCATTTTATAAGGCCAGCATTACCCTGATACAAAAACCAGACAAGGATGCCACAAGAAAAGAAAATTAGAGGCCAATATCCCTGAAGAAACTTAATGAAATATTAGCAAACCAAATTCAACAATACATTAAAGGATCATACACCATAATCAAGTGGGATTTATTCCAGGGACACAAGTATGGTTCGACATGCACAAATCAATCGTTGTGATTCACCACATTAATGAATGAAGGATAAAAATCATATGATCATCTCAACAGATGCAGAAGAAACATTTGACAAAATAGAACATTCATTTACGGTAAAAATTCTTAACAAAGTCAGTACAGAGGGAATGTACCTTAATGTGGTAAAGACCATATATGACAAGCCCACAGCTAGCAAGATACTAAATGTTGAAGAACTGAAAGCATTTCCTCTAAGATCAGGAACAAGATGAGGATGCCTACTCTCACCACTTTTATTCAACAAAGTATTGGAACACCTAGCCAGAGCAGTTAGGCAAGAAAAAGAAATAGAAGCCATCTAAATTGGAAAGGAAGAAGTAAAACTTTCACTACTTGCAGATATTATATATAGAAATCCCTAAAGACTCCACCAAAAAACTGTTATAACTAATAAACCAATTCAGTAAAGTTACATGACACAAAATCAATATACAAAAATCTGTTGTCTCTCTTACACTAGTAACAAACTATCAGAAAGAGAGATTAAGAAAACAATCCCATTCACAATTGCATCCAAAAGAATAAAATACCTAGGAATAAACTTAACCAACAAGGTGAGAGACCTGTACACTTAAAACTATCAGACAGGGGCTGGCCTGGTGGTGCGGGGGTTAAGTGCACACGTTCTGCTTCGTCAGCCGGGGGGTTCACCGATTTGGATCCCAGGTGCGGACATGGCACCGCTTGGCAAACCATGCTGTGGTAGGTGTCCCACATATAAAGTAGAGGACGATGGGCACAGATGTTAGCTCAGGGACAGTCTTCCTTAACAAAAAGAGAAGAATTGGCAGCCAATGTTAGCTCAGGGCTAATCTTCCTCAAAAAAAAAACACACACACATCAGATATTAGTGAAAGAAATTGAAGACATAAATAATTGGAAAGATATTCCCTGCTCATGGATTGGAAGAATTAATATTGTTCAAATGTCCATAATACCAAAAGCAATCTACAGATTCAATGCAATCCCTAGCAAAATTGCAAAGGCATTTTTCACAGAAAAAGAACAAAAAATCCTAAAATTTGTATGGAATCACAAAAGACCTAGAAAGGCCAAATCAATCTTGAGAAAGCAAAACAAAGCTGGAGGCATCATGTTCCCTGCTTTCAAACTATATTACAAAGCTAAAGTAATCAAAACAGTATGGTAGTGGCATAAAAACAGACACATAGATCAATGGAACAGAATAGTGAGCCCAGAAATAAACCAATGCATGTATGGTCAATTAATTTACGACAAAAGAACCAAGAATATACAATGGAGAAAGGACAAACTCTTCAATAAATGGTGCTGGGAAAACTGGACAGCTACATGCAAAAGAATGAAACTGGACCACTATGTAAAACCATACACAAAAACTAAATCAAAATAGGTTAAAGAACTGAAACCATAAAACTTCTAGAAGAAAAACATAGGTGGTAAGTTCCTTGACATTGGTCTTGGCAATAATTTTTTGGATTTGACACCAAAAGCAAATGCAACAAAAGCAAAAGCAAACAAGTGAGCTTCTGTACTTCTGTAAAAAGCTTCTGTACAGCAAAGGAAACCATCAACAAGACGAAAAGGCAACCTACCAAATGGGAGCAAATATTTGCAAATCATATATCTGGTAAGGAGTTAATATCCAAAATATATAAAGAACTGATATAACTCAAAGGCAAAAAACCAAACAGTCCAAGTAGAAAATGGGCAGAGGATCTGAATAGATATTTTCCCAAAAAAGGACATATAAGTGGCCAACAGGAACCTGAAATGGCGCTCAACATCACTAGTCATCAGGGAAATGCAAATCAAAACCACAATGAGATATCACTTCATACCTGTTAGAATGGGTATTATGAAAAAGACAAGAAATAACAAGTGTTGGTGAGGTTGTGGAGAAAAGGAAACCCTTGTGCACTGTTGCTGGGAATGTAAGTTGGTGCGGTCATGATGGAAAACATATGGAGGTTCCTCAAAAATTACAAATAGAACTACCATATGATCCAGTAATTCCACTTCTGGGTATTTATCTGATGAAAATGAAAACACTATCTTGAAAAGATATATGCTCTCCCATGTTCACTGTAGCATTACTTACAATATCCAAGATATGGAAGCAACCTTAGCATCCATCAATGGATGAATGGATAAAGAAATGTGGTATATATACACAATAGAATATTATTTGGCCATAAAAAAGAAGGAAATCTTGCCATTTGCAATAACGTGGATGGACCTTGATGGCATTATGCTAAGTGAAATAAGTCAGACACAGAAAGACAAATACTATATGACTCCACTTATATGTGAAATCTAATAACAAAAAACCCCAAAAACCAAGCTCATAGACACAGAGAACAGATTGGAGGTTGTCAGAGGCGGTGGGTGGGGAGTGGGTGAAATGGGTAAAGGGAGTGAAAATGTACAAACTTCCAGTTACAAGAGAACTAAGTCCTGGGGATGTAATGCATAACATGGTGATTATAATTAATAATACTGTATTGCATATTTGAAAGTTGATAAAAGAGTAGATCTTAAAATTACTCACCACAAGAAAAATAATTTTATAACTATGGGAGGTGATGGATGTTAATTAGACTTATTATGGTGATCACTTTTCAATATATAGAAATATCGAATCATTATGTTGTACATCTGAAACTAATATAATGTTATACATGTCAATTACACTCAATTTAAAAAAAAACTATTCTAAATCTAAATCGGTGTTCTTATACCATTGTATAAATACTGCCTTCCTGTTCATTTCCAGGAGTTTAGGAACCCAACGTTTATAAATGAACATATTCTGTGCAGCATTGTTTGCTGACATTTGCTCTGGGCCAGCATTTTGGTTTATATGCGGTTTGCCCTCTGCCAGCTTTTCTTTGGACACGCCTGTTAATGACTACGCTTTTCATAATTAGGGCACTGTTCAGTCTCAGAATTTCAAGTGGTATACATTAAGTAGTGGCAAGAGATGAAAGACCACCCGAAACTGATGTGCTATCTGATTGCCTTTAGGTAGTAATACAGAAGAGAACCCCTTTTCCTCATGGCATCTCTCAAGTGTACAAATGGGGCATATAATACAGGGCCATCTAGGAAACCCAATCCATCAGTTACCCTAAACCCTGGTTCATTTACCTTAAGATCATTTTGGATCTAAAAATTTACTCTTGTAAGTGCTCTGAAGAGCGTTGGTTCATAATTGATTACTTCCCTTTGTGCCATTCCTGAAGTACCACGTAAGCCCACTAGGGATATCCTTGCTGGGCAATGCGTGTCTTTATATTTCACTTATTATGTAATTTTATTTCCTTAGAATCCCTGCCACCATTCGTATCAAACACTGCCACACTGGGGCCATCATTCTTTTTTCTCCCCTACCACTTTTTCCATTTGCTAAATTCTATAGGAGATTTTACAACTGATACTGCAAAATTCTGTTAAGAAATAGTTGTATAAATACAGAATGAAAAAAATCCATTCTACTTGCTAACACATAAAAGCAATCTGCCCAAGACAGAAAACTGGAGATAGGTTCAATGTGCAAAAATACAAAACAAAAACCCCTCCAAAAATCCTTAATGTGTATTTTAATAATAAACAAATGGGAAAAAACCAATAAACAAAAACTCAATTTGGATCCAGGAACCTCTTTATATATTTGGGAATGATTCTAACATTTAATTGGCCTAGAAAATTTTACATCTCCAAGTGAATTTCTAATAGCTTGCCTAAAAAATCATTAATTAGAGAGAAACTTTTTATAGGACCGTACACCACAGAAACAGATAATCATAGTAAACTCCAGACAGAGTGAAATCCTGGAAGGCAGGGAGATTTATATTCCTAGGCCCCGACTCTTGCACACAAATGCCAGGTCAACCAGTATGTGCCCCAAGGGGCAGTCTGCTCTCGTGGGGAGGAGTATTTTACCACTGTTACTCTCTAGAATTGCTGGTGCATGGTGACAATAAAAAGCAGAGTCACTTTTATAGCTGTCTTAAATTCTCAACAGATGATGCACCCCCTATGCCTGGACCCCTCTTGGTACACAAATAGTATATTTAACAGTATTTATTCCTCTGGGATCTCTTGACACATAAGAGCCAGGTAGTGACATCTGCTGATGAATCAACTTTGGTCAGGGCAGCACAGCCCTTTGCCATTTTGCCACAACCACTTTGCCATTGCCCAAGTCCATGATCCTGTGCGTCTCCACGACAGGGGCAATGAGCAGGAACTGAAAAGAGGGAAAGAGAGAGGAAGGGGCTGGGAACTAAGTAGATTATGAACAAGTAGAAGTATCCAGAAACTAGGGTCTACTTTCTCTGAATGTTTTCTATCAGCTCTGCCTTGTTGACCAACATTTCACTTCTGGATAAAACCCTGGCAACTATTATATTCATGGTGCATGCTGGAGGTGAGCTGGACCCAGATGGTCTTTAACAAAATTGTTATCCTCATCCATTGTGACCTTGCCACCAGGCTGGTTTTAACCTTTCTCATTATGGGACCACTGTGGCAACACAGATGAACTACACCATGGAATTAGGGGAAAGAGATAGCCAAACTGTGTGGTCCAAAATGGATCTCGCAGAATGTCTAACTTTCTCTGACTGGTGGGCAAAAGTCTGGCCAAAGTATGCTTCGTCCCTGCATTCTGTGGTGGGCCTCCTTGGCCCTGGCTGCCCACAGTACCTGAATAGTACATACCCTTACAATTAATTACAGAATGTCTGGGGTAATTTATTCTATGATCAGAAGATGGCTAGAACTGCATGTCAGTCATAGAATTTCCCTCAGGCCTGGCTCTTCTCTAGACGGACAGAGAACTGAGAAAGATAACTTTATCAGAAGACGGAAGACGTGCCCTCTGCCAGTCAGGACGCTGGGGTGGTTATCAAACAGATCTTTTGTTACTGAGTCAAGTACTCTGTAGGGCTCCATCATGGGCTACACGGGCTGCTGTAAAGCTGTTCAATCTCCCACCTCATGCTGCATTTGTATCCTCCTTATTTTATGTTACGAACAAGCTTCCTATGTTAGCATGAAGAGGGAAACAAGCCATATTGGCAACAGGATCTGAGACCACCTGAAAAGACCTTTGTTAACATAGTAATTTCTATGTTTTACATATCAAAAAAGGTTTCTTTTTCCTTAGTTCTTGGCCTCACCGGGGTCAGAATACCATCATTCATTTTCTTTAGTGGTAACCAGTTTAGCTGGCACAGGCAAAGCTTAATGTCTTGCCTGTGCTGAAAGCTAAATTTAGAGTAAACTCAGAAAAAAGATACCTAAGGAAACCTATCTCCTCTTAAGACCATGCAATTTAACCCACTGCAGGTGGAAAAGGCTGGCTCATTTATGGACAAAGAAAGCAAGGGAAGCTGGTTGGAGATGAGGATCCTATATTCTGAAACGTCAATCAATAGCTGTCATGTTTCACCTTGTACTTCTGTCTAAATATTTATTCTTTATTTCTTATCCTTAAATTATTACCTCTCAAATGGTAATCTCGAGAGTTGAAATACATGCAGACAACTCAAAGCATAGAATCACTTGAGAAAGAATGACGTGGATATATGAGTGTGAAATCCTCTTTGGCCAAAATATACACCATCACATTGTCTACACAGCAACTCAAATTACAGAAAGAGAGTTCTCACCTGGAGTCTTGAAGTTCCTCAGTTGAGAGGGAGTGTCATAAACTTCAAGGATCCAGTCACCCGCAGCTCGTTCTCCCCAGCAATGAATAGTCATGAACTCCCAGTTTTTAAATCCTTCCATGGAATGATCAAAAAGCCTGACAGAGAACCATAAAACATTGTTTTGTATGGCATTTAAAATCCAGTGAAGGTCAAGCCAAAGACCATGATCAATGATCTTTTCATATCCATCAGCATGTTCAGCTCAACACTGGAGGTTGTATTCATCCTGGACATCAACATTTAGTAGATCCAAACATGTATCATTGTTCTACCATAGGGAACCAGGCCTGGGGCTGGCCAGGCAGTAGCAAATCTAGAGGGGATAACTATTTAGGTATCAGCGAAACTAGGTTAAGACTCTACCCACAAGACTAATAGTACCAAGTGTTGAAGATGTGGTGCAATTGGAACTATCTACACTGCTGATAGGAACACAAGATAGGACAGCTGCTCTGGAAAACAGTTTGACAGATCTTACCACATAATTCAAAAATCTCCTTCCTAAATATTTTCCCAAGAGAAGTAAAGGCATATGTCCACAAAAAGAACTCCACATGAATGTTCAAAGCAGCTTTATTCATAATCATCAAAAACAGTTAATGACTCAAATGTGCTTCAATGGGTGAATGGTTAAACACATCATGGTATATTCATACAACGAAATACTACCCAGTAATAAAAATCAATGAAGTACTAATAAACACAATAACATGAATGAATTTCAAAAGCATTAAGTAGAGTAAAAGAAGTCAGACACAAAAGACTTTGTACTATATGATTCAATTTATATGATGTTCTAGAAAAGACAACATAAACAGAAATAGACCAGTCATTGTCAGGGACTGGGAGGGAAGAGGGAAGGGCATGGTAGAAATTTTGGGGTGATGGAAAAGTTTGATTCTTGAAAGTAATGGTGTATGGTTATAGAACTATATAGAGTTGCCAAAACTCATTCAATTATTCACAGTAAAGAGTGAAATTGTATTGTATGTAAATTATACCTTAGTACAAAGTCTCTGCCCACCAATCTTACCCAGGTCAGGGAATCATGCCTGGAACTCCAGCCTAGATTCTGCTTTTCCAGCCCTTCCAATGATTTTCTAAGTCCCTAATTCTCTATAGGAAATCTCTTTCTGCTTAAAATAGCTGGAATTATGTGTTTCCTGTGATATAATCCTGAGGCCTACAAAATATGCAGGAAATAAAATAAGGAAACAGAATCCTCATCAAGAATAAAGAGCCGTTGGGGCCGGCCCGGTGGCGCAGTGGTTAAGTTTGCATGTTCTGCTTCTCGGTGGCCCAGGGTTCGCTGGTTCAGATCCCGGGTGCAGACAGGGCACCACTTGGCAAAAGCCATGCTGTGGTAGACGTCCCACGTATAAAGTAGAGGAAGACGGGCATGGATGTTACCACAGGGCCAGTCTTCCTTAGCAAAAAGAGGAGGATTGGCAGTAGTTAGCTCAGGGCTAATCTTCCTCAAAAAAAAAAAAAATTATAAAAAAAAAGAATAAAGAGATGTCAGTAGATGATGTATAAAACCAGCCCACTAAAATATAGGCATATTGTCAATATAGGCATATAATGTAGATTTGACTACCTGAAGAAATAACCAAAAAATTTCTATAGAGATGGGACCTAGAGAGTGGAAAGTAACAGGGAAGAGATATATATTTTTTCAGTAGTTTTCTTTTTTAAATTATGTGCATCTATTATTTTTATTGAAAAAATAATAAAGTAAGAAAAAGAATTCGAGAAGCAGAGAGGCAAACAGAGAGGGAAAAATATCTCCAGCATTGTCTTAAGATCAACTACGTCCAATTACTGGGACATATTTGTCCTTCAGTGGAGAAAAATGCAAAGGTCAGGGCAAATGCATGTTGATGGCGATTCGGTACACAGAATCAACTCTCCTATCTTTTAATTTCATGTTCACCAAGCAAATCTGTGATTATTATTTGACCACCCATGTAGATCTTTCCATTGTGAGAAAATGTGTCCTTCTAAAATAAAAAAAAATAACCAGTTTAATCTCCTTGTGACTTAACATATCAGAATTCTGATTTTTTTAAAAAAGTGTTCTATCAGTGTATTTGCGGCTCCCTCTACAATGCCAGCTGGATCCTAAAGCTGAAGAGTTAGGTGGCACAATTGTGGATGTGTTAGGTAAATGACTGACACTTAGCAGTGTTCCCAAGAGAAAAACGAGAAACAGGAAAATCACCTGCTACATGTCCCTGAGCCCCAGAAAGAAGAAAAATGAAAATTATTTATTAGCATTCTCAAAGTATCCCATGGTCAGAAAATATGGGAAAGGCTGAGTTAAAGCTGAATAGACCTCTTTACTGGAGAACATCTCAGATCTCTGGAATATTCAAATATGTTTTGGTAATCTCCATAACGTGGTTTAGGGTAGGCAATGATTTTCAAACCTTATATGGACAGGAAGTCCTTTTCCTTTTTAAAGAATATCTGTATAGTATCTATAAAGGTTACCCCTGGACAGAAGGGTGTGGCATTTCAATGAGGACCATACTGGATCTGGTGGCCTTCCCTGATGATAACAGGGATGGAAATAGTGGCTCCTCATATGAGTGTTTCCCTACTGTAACTGATCTTCAACAGAGTAAGGATGATACATTTTACGGCAGTCCTACAATCCATGCACTACCACAATAGGACTCATTTCATGTTCATGGCTTAAAACTGGACTTGGCCAGGAAGAAATTGCTGGGTCATTATATAGTTGACTTACATACACAGTCCTTCACATAAAACCCAGAAAGTATGTATGTTGGGTAAAAAGGAGACACAGAGGTGCAAGAAGAGGCGCTTTTTCAAATTGCCCTTCCTGTCAGAGATACGTTACTAAAGAGAGTACACTGACACAGAAATGGATGGAGGTGGGAAACCAGTCTAGAACCACTTCTTAGCCCACACTTCTAATTTAGGCTCTAATTCACTGAGGCCATTGTGCCATTTGAGGGCACTGAAGCAATAGCTTGTCACATAATACCTTTCCAAGAGTGCCGAACTTAAAAGCAACTCCCAAACTGTTTAGACAGAACATTTGGCTCATTGCCTCATGTCCAAAAACTACAAAGGAGACTTGAGGCTGCCATCACATGAGGGGCAGTCTTGTTTCCACAACCTCAGCCAACTTTTAATTACTCATGGGTCAATTATTTGACTGCTGGATTAGCAGACCCTACGTTTCTTCCCTTCCACCCTTTCCTGTCCACCTTTGAAAATCATTCCATTGCTACCAATCACTTTTAAATCACATTTGGAACAAAAATTAAACGTAAACTGGATGCCAAGAAGAAATATTCATAAATCAGCATTTATGATTTCAAAGCCTGAATATAAATGGGCTTTGTCTATCTGGCTAAGCAGTTTCCCACCCTGGCCTCCTCACTCTATGTAGAACTGGAATGATCATTAATTTCATGTGGACATAAAAGTTGAAGAGAGGAATTAAAATGCAGCCAAACACAATCATTACATTTTGCTACAAGAGTTGATGGGGAAAGAAACAGACACTGAGTGGGGTTGTTGTTTTAACCAGCTGGGCATTCACTTTTCTAATCTCACCCTGTTCTTTGTTTTAATTCTGATTCAATACTTAAAATATTCCCTATTTTTAGCACTGCAACATTGAAAAATACTGCATCACCCGCATATGACAAAAGGTAATGTTGCTAGTAGACTAGATTTGTGTTACAAGGAACATACTTGCTAAAGACAATGAAGTGTCAAACCGCTGGACACCTGCTAGGGAGAGGCTAATTGCGTGGTCTCTTGTTTATCAACTGAAAAGTCCAATGCCCAGTTTGAACGTCTGTGCTGTGCCAACAGTGAAGAAACCAGACACATGCCAACATGATTAGTGTGGATAAAATGTCAATAAAGCGGGGCCAGCGTGCTGAAAGCTGGAGTAGATTAACTCCATGCCCGTATCCTCATCTCCTGTTGCAGTGAAACCCTGTTCTGTCAAAGTCAACTTCATAATCATGTGCTCGATGAAATGATATATGCATGCGGTGGCACAAATTATGCATCCAGTTATTAAAATGGTGCCCCACTGCCCTATCCCTGTGAGCGGTTTTCAAATAAATTACTTTGGATGAAGCCTGGTAGAAAAGATTGCCATTAAGAGTAGTACATCCTTTTGAGGAATTAACTCAGGAAATAACTCATAATTACTGGAAGCTTTTTTTTTTTGCCTCCTTTCACTTAAAGAGTCTAGCCAATGTGTCAAGGCTACAACATTCTTCTGTGATGTTATGGTAACTAAATAACAAGACATTTTATAAATACTGACAGCTATGTGTTATCATATAATTATTTCTAAAATTGCAAATAGATCTTAATTTCAGAATCATCCACTACTCCCCAAACAATATTTATGTTCACTACAGATTTAGACATTAGGCCAATATTTTTGGAAGTTTTGTTTTTTTCTTCTCTCTAATTTTAATTTTTTAATTTATATTTTTAGTGCTTCATCACAATTTAAGGTAGAACTTATAGAGTGCTTGAAGCACTCATTTGGCTCAATTATAATTAAGTTTTTGATTTCCTTTGGATGTTTGGCTTCAGTAAGTTTTAGATAATTTGCTTCTGAAATAGGGTATTTAAAACATACTAGTTGGTTTTCCTCTCTCCTCTAACTTAAATCACTTCTTTAAGAAAGGTTGAGAGAAAGGTACTGGTTCTAGAGGTTTGGAATACCTAAAAAGATGAGTTCCTTTTAAACTTTCAATATGCATACTATTACTAACTTACTCACCAACCCAAAAATGCATTCCTTCTTGTGGGTATATGATGTAAGTTCTTAATCTTCTTGAAGATTTACTCCATTTCATAGTAGATGGTTTATCTAAGTATCTGTTTTATATTATAAACTCCTTTGTAAATCACTTCCATAGCATCCAGCAGCATACCGCTCACAAGTCTTTCGATGACACAAAAAAAGAATGTGTACGAAAAAGCTAGATGATCTTTTAAAACAGTGCTATTTAACGTGTGGTCTGTGGATACGCAGCTTCAGCATCACCTGGGAGCTTATTAGAAATGCAAATTTATGGACCTTATCCAGACTTACAGAGTCAGACTCTCTGAGAGAGGGGCCCAGACATCTGTGTTTGATAGAGTCACTCACCAGGTGCTCTGGGAAGCACTGTGTAAATAAAGGCTAGCTCGTATTAAGTGCTTACTATGCTAGGAGCTGTGCTAAGGACTAGCTGCTTATCTTACTTAATACTTGTAACAATCCTGTGTGGCAGATACTATTATGTCTATTTTCTAGATGACAGAATCACTTTTCCAAAATCAAACATAAAAATTGGTGAAATCAAGACAAACCCAGCTCTAAATCCAAAGGCGGTGCCTTCTTTTGAATGAAGGAAGAGGGTTCTCATGGTGAGGTGTTACCGGTAAGCAAAACTTTGACTGCAAAAGTGTAATTTTTACTGCAAGCCACAGATGCATTTATATAGCATGACACTTTACAAATGCCGATAGTCTGTCGTTGAACATGTCAGTAGGGCAGCAACGAATATGATTCAAATAGAAACACTGCATTTTAAGCATAGTTAATTATAGAACCCTATAGGTTTTGCAGACTAGAAAGTGTACCTTCTTTCCACTTAAGACCATAATTAGAAGCAGAGATATTCATCTGTAATCAAATTTAGAAAGGGAGGCAAAGTTTCAGCTTTCAGTCAGAGGCCAAAATTTGGAACAGAGAGCCAGTACAGCTAAACTAAACAGAAAACTCAATGAGTTGGGGGAGGGGGAGTCTTAGGGGGTCAAAAAGGAAGATAGCTTTTCATAATTCTAACAAAGACAGTTGAAGGAAGGATCTGATGGGACAGGCTTTGGTTTGAAAAATTTCACATAGGAAGAATTGGAATTTGTCACAGAATAAAGGCTTACATTCAAAGCTGCCCTTGTCGAAAAACATTTTAAAGGGACGCAAGCCCAGCAAGCTTCCCCCGACCTGCCACACCACCATACCCTCCCCAGAAGTAAACCATTTGGGCTGATGATTCAGTTTGGCATCTTGTTAGGCAGGCTGTTCAGGCCAAGAGGAAGACCAAAAGGGTGGGAGGGCAGGAGAAAACAAAGGGAAGAGAAGAACTAAGCATTTGTCCATTCCAGGCCTGCTCTGTTTACTCAGGGCTCCCACCCACTAAATTAGCAACCTGGCTTGCCAGGGGTGCTTGCATGCTGGGCTAATGGGGCACGAAGCTCAAGTTGGACTAGTTCTGAGTGCTCCTGCCTGCCTTCCAGGGCTCAGCACCTGCAGATGCTTGGGTAAACTGTTCTTCCTCGAACAGCTGTGCTCCACAGGAGTTCCAGCAAGTGCCCGTCAGCCGGGACAGGGAGGCACTGAGGGGCTCCAGACGGCCCACACAGACAGAGCGTTCAGCGACTTTCTGAAAATCAATTCTCAAGGAATTGCTGTGGTGAGGGGATCAACAACACTGAAGAAATTCCTTACTGACATGTCTAGAAAAATGAAGACTTCTGGAAAGCTGACCATGGCCCCTTTATTTCCTTTGGGAATTTACTCTTATGGATAGTACTTTCAGGTGCCAAGACTAGGACACATATTTTGTCAATATTGAAAAGGAGAAGAAGCACAGATACTAAGGGGCAGGCGCTTGCTGTTATCTCATGTCTCCTGCCCGGGTTTATCCTCATTGACCCTGTCTCTAGTTTTTGCATCATAAAGGGGAGATGACACTGAGTGAGGGAGTGAGCCTCGGATCTGGATTCGAGTCGGAGCTGGATCTCAGCATCCTTCCTTCTCACAGAGCCAGTGCACAGGCCACAGTGAAAGGAGTCACACCTCAAGGAGGAATAAGAGAGATCACATGGGGAGGGTTCTGTCACTGCAGCTCTGCCTCTTCATCTTAAATGGCCCCCACTAGGGAAACTGGGTTTTAAACATTTCAGAATTCCTGTTTTAACTGCACAGTGTTCTTTGCTTTTCGTGGTCCTCCTTAGAAATCCTGACTTCTTTGAAAGAAAGATAAGTGTCCAACAGGGAAACTATTTATTGCTCTCATTAATAATCTCTGACATACGAATTCCTTCTAAAACCCAATCTAGTCACCTTTTCCTTGAGTTAAAGTATCATCGCCTTGCAGGCCAACATGAAGGACACCGGGAGCAGAGAGGGCCGTCCTGTCACCCCCCCTCACCTCTTCTCTGGGCTTCTTGCCCTCAGCTCCCAACCCTGGGAATGTTCTCTGACATAGGGCCAAGGTGAGAGGGCATGAGGATTCCTTGCCACCAGGTCAGAGACTGAGAGGTTTTGAGTAGAGATTTCCTCTCGTAAAATTAAAGCATCAGAATACGCCAGAAGGAAAAAATGCCAAAAGAAACTGTCTTTCCTCAGCTGCCTCAGTAGGAGGGATGCTACTAGTATCAAGCACAACAAGGACAGGGGAGCCAGGCCCTGGAAGGTGGCCATATGTGGCTTTAGGACCCAGTGCAGCTGTTTTACATTTAAAGGGTCAGCCACTCAGAGCAATGTTTTCGGGGAGCTCATGAATTTCTAACATCCTTCACATCTCTCGGTGCCTCCAGTCCACTTCCCCTACTTCAATCTGTCTACCTCTTCTTGGTGGCTTCTTATTTTCAGCACTGAGATGGAAAATATACAAAAGAGCAGTACTTTAGGAAGGTGCTCCAGACCAAGAAGATGCAGATCAGGTGCAAACCTTATTCCCAGGGAGTCTTGATGAAGAGATCGAGATAAACTTCGCGACTGCCAGTTACCGAGCATCTGGAATGCTTGTTCTTTTCTCTGGCACAAGTCATGCATCGCTCTTGGGTTCAGCACTTTGCAAAGCAGATGTCCACTGTTGAAGAATGCATGCGAGACTGGAGCCAGTGACACTGTAATCCACCAAATGTCTGTGATGGAATCCACGGCTCCTCTGCTCACAAGTTTCCTCACTGAAGTCATTTCGGGGGAAGCCAACAAGAAATACCGAAATAGGCAGGAAGAGCCCAGACAGGCTGAAGAGATTGAGTTTTCCAAGCAAATCGCAACTGCGGAAGGGGCTGTTTTTCAACAACGGAGGGGGCTTGAGGGAGAAGAGCTGCAGGCATGTGAAGCAAACTTTTGCAGTGCACGGTGTTTCACCAGGTTCTTCTTTCAAGTTCAACGCCAGTGGATAATGGTTAAAAGTTCTGGTCACAAATTCCGAAGTGTTGTGCATGTTTCCCCACACCAACAAGCAATTCTCTGACACCAGCTGTGTGTCCTACAATTTAATTCAATTCCGACACTATCTACCTGGAGATAGCATCAGACCCCACAGGTTAAGGGCTCAGTCCCACAAGAATGCCACCTCCCCCCAGTTCAGAGGCCGGACTCAAGTCCAGTCTGCTTCTGACCAGCCGACAACCCCCTCTCCTCGGGTTTCATTAATTTGCTAGAGGGACTCACAGAACTCAGAGAAACATTTTGCTTACTAAATTACCCACTTATTATACAGGGATATAACTCAGGAACAGCCAGATGGAAGCGATGCCTAAGGCAAGGTGTGGGGAAAGAAGGCAGAGCTTCCCTCCCTCCAGGCCACCACTCTCCCCAGATCTCCGTGTGTTCACCAACTCAGATCCTCTCCAAACCCTGTCCTTTTGGTTTTTTATAGAGGTTTCATTACATAGGCACGATTGATTACATCACAGGCCATTGGTGACTGAAATCAATCTCCAGCCCCTCTCCCTTCCTCTGAGGTTGGAAGTTGAGGGTAGGCGGCAGGAGAGTGGAACTGAAAGTTCCAACCCTCTAATCACACAGTTGGCTTCATTGACAAGCAGCCCCAGTCTTTAGGTGCTTTCCAAAAGTCACCTCTTTAACATAACAAAAGATACCTTTGTTGCTCTCATCACTTAGGAAACTCCAAGGGTTTTAGGAGCTATGTGCTGCAAACAGAGACTTAGACCAAATATATATTTCTTATTATAAATCACAATATCACATGGTAAAGAAAAGAAAAAAAGAACAGCAGAGAAAAAGGCCTTCCCTGGCTTCGGTAACAACAGCTGGTGTGACCTCCACTAATCTCGTAATTGGTAATTGTGCATCTGAAGGCCTTGCTTGCTGGAAAGAAGCATTGGGCAGGTAATGGCAATTACCTGGCAGGCGGCAGCTGAGACCTCTGTCTGCAGAGGGAGGAGGGCACGAGGAGGGCATGTCCAGAGATCTGATGCCAAAGCATCCTTCCGTTCTTTGCACCTGCATACACTTATTCTGGCAAAGCTGTGCTTCATAAAGTACTAAGCCCAGGCTTCCCCATTCCCTAATGGAAGATGTTAGGTTTTAAAGAGGAATACAAGTTTTCAAGGCACAGAAATAAAAGGCACTTGAAGATTTTGGATTCTGTACTCCTAGTCACTGTCACCTAGAAATGCTATTGCTATTTTTTCATTGTTCTACAGCAGATGAAGTTTGGGGATTTTAAAAGCAAATGGCAAATGGACCCAATGGAGCAAAAGAAAACTTGTGCTAGAAGATTCTGGCCTTTCAACAGGATCTTGGCAATACAACTGCCTGCTGGAGAAGTGTTTGGAGGGAGCAGGGAGAAGGGGAGAGGTTAAGAAGAGAAACTGAGTGCCCTCTTGGGCAATAGAGACTAGAGAGCCAATCTTGAAAACAGAAGTCAGCATACTACAGTCCTCAAGCCAAATCTGGCCCACTGCCTGTTTCTCTATAAGTTTTATTGAAACACAGCCATGCCCATTCATTTATACTGTCCGCCATGGCTCCTGCCCTCTAATGGCAGAGTTGAAAAGCTGTAACAGAGACATGGCCTGCAAACCTCAAAACATTTACTAACTTTTTCTTTGCAGAAAAAACCTGCCAAAACCTGTTTTAAAACAAAAAATTTCCTTTAACTTTGGAAGGGCTTGGCAAGAGAATTCAGTTAACCTGTGACAAATGCCAGCAGACACTTAAGGGGAGGGGAGAGAATTTCAGAGGCCTTAGGAGTTAGTGCTCTGCATTTCCTCTTGAGGATAAACAACAACAGGTGGCCTTCAATTTTTCTGCAGCATCTTTTCAATATTAGCCAACTATTAAATGTTATACTGTTCCATGCCTACAGATTCTAGGCAGCTCCATACTTTCTACTTACGTATGAACAGTAAGAGCTATGCCTGTCCCATCATGACATCTAAGTGTCCCCTTGGTTAGTTCTGAGGTTAGTAAGTAAGGAGCAGCTGACCCTTTCTTCCCTATAGAATAGCTGAGTGTGGGTGTGACCCCTGCACTCTGGTAGGCAGAGGCCATCACTGTACCTGTTGGCCAAAAGCTGGGACCTGGTTCCTGAGGGAGAGGTCAGGTAGATGGCCAGGTCTCCCCTCCTGGGGTGGGTGATGGTTATGCGCACGACTACATGTTCTAGGTAGTTGACATGGTGGTTGGGATTATCAGAGCAGCCCGAAGCTTTGTAGATGGAGCGCACCGCACTGTTGGGGCGAATTGTCCTGCAACAGAGAGAGGACAAGTTTGAGCAAAGTACGTGGCAAAGGTCCCTGAGTGACCCTGCAGGCCTGAAATGATTATATGATCTAAAGCAAGCAGCTGGTCGCTGGATACTAAACAACACAGCACTATCACCCAAATGACTGGGTCACCTAAAGAATTAACACTGGCTATACAGTAGGAAAGATGCAAGTGAGAGGAAGGGGGGAATTAAGGTTTTTTTATCTTCATGCAGGTAGTGGATATCAAACTTGAGGGTAGCACCTTGTTAAAATGCAGATTGCTGGGCCCTGGCCAGGCCCAGAGTGTCTGATTCAGTGAGGCTGGGGGTGGATCCCAGGAATGTGCATTGCTAACAAGTTCCCAGGTGACAGTCAGGTTGTTGATCTATGGAATACACTTTGGGAACCACTGATATAGGGTACTGTGGTCCCCTAGAGGCCTGGGATTAGCACAACCTTCGTTCAAATCCCTGGTCTACCATTTCCTTGCTCTATAAGCCATGGGCACACACCTCCCTCTTGCCTACAGATTCCTGTCTTCTTCACTAGCTTCCTCCTGTGTCACTGTCCCCCTTGAACACCAGACTCCAGCCACTCTGGCATCAGTTCAAGTTATGGAATAACTCAAGTTTCCCACGTCAGAGACTCTGCATACACTACTCTGCCTGAAGGACTTTTTTGCTGCTGTTCATATGGCTGACTCTCTCTCCCTTCATGGTCAAAGCTTAACTTTCACTCTCTGAGACCATCATTGAGGAACAAGATGCCCCTCACCTCCTATTTTCTACCTTTTTTACTTCCAACATTCACTTATTATAATTTGTAATTATCTAATTAACATTATTTTTTGGCTTAACTCTCACTACACCGTAAGTTCACATAGGCAGGAAGCATTTCTCATGCCCCTTTCTATGTTTAATATAAGGCTCAGTGCTGGATATCCAGTGAGTGCAAGAAATTCAGTTACTGGATTGGTAAGAAATTTGTGAATGAATAATCAAATATTCCCTCTGACCTATCTCCTTATTTGTCAAATGGGAATAACACCCAAGTTGTTACAAGGTTTTACTAAGAAAACAAACATGAAGTTTCTCACACTTAGCTTGCCACGTAATAAGGGCTCAACAAACACTAGTTAATTTTTCACTTCTTTATTTTTTTTCTCTCCTTCTTTGCCACAAAAGGGTAGAATGGAAAGAACCCTAAAACTTTAGTCCATTTATTTCTGCTTCCTAACAAATTTCCTCAAGAATTAGAACGGCTCGAGTTTCTTCACAAACCAAAGTTCATAAGTATTTTTCTGCGAGCTAACTCTATAAAAAGAAAGCCAAAAACAAAACACTAATAAAGTCACGAAGATGGAGCCTATTCTTTGGATTCAGCACCTAGGAGAGACTTCACATTATTGCTTGGTAAACCCTGTCAGCACAGCCTCCAAGTTTGTGCACTGAAACAGAGGAATAGGCCCCGGAATCTCTGAGCCAACTGCAATCTCATTTGCTGTGCATTTTGTATCACTCTTTGGAGAACTCCACGGTATATAGGTAAGTTTCCACAACAGAAGGTTTGGTTTCTTTGGAGTACACTGACTTATGGAGAATATGTACCATGCTCTAGAAATACTGAGAGAGTAGAAACCTTAAGAATGCCCATCTGTAAGGGTCCCCTCAAATCCCCCTTTAAGAGATGTTTTTCTTTTAAAAATCTTTGGCTTATACTAGTGTGGATTTAATAGCTTAAAATCCTAGACATGCTATCAGAATTTTATAATTATAGTAGGAAAACACTACACCAGTTTTTAGCTTCCATGTGTAACAAAGGTCTGTCTCGAGCACTTGCGCTGGCCTGCTCTCTTTCAGGGCATTGTCACACTGTCTGCTTGGAGCAAACATTACTTGATTTGTCGGTCTGTGCTCTCCACACACACGTGCTGCTGGGGAACAGTGGTCCACTTCTCCGCCTCCATCACCATGGCTTCTGCATCCATCAGTCCAAATCCATAGAGATGGCTCACTACGGAAAGCAAGAGGCCGGTCAGCTTCACTGTGGCTAGCAGTACCTTATGCTATATACGTTGAGTTATAATTTCACTCCGTAGAGAACGCTGACACATCCCAATGGGATACTAGCTTTCTTTCTAGCAATGATTTAAAAAACAAATCAAACAAGTACACAATCATAACAAGAAAATAAGATGGATATATATTATTCATTGATTATGTATTATTACTACCACTTATGACTACCACTTATGAATTACTACATGGCAGGCACTAGTCCATATTTTTACATTTAATCCTCCCAACAGTCTTAAGATGTTAGTGCTATTATCATCATCATTCATGGATGAAAAAACAGAGGTACAGAGAGAAACTTGGCTAAGACTGACTAGCAATTCAGTGGTTGAGTTGGACTGTAACCCACATACTTTGCTCCAAGGCCTTACTGTTAACTACTTGCATTCAAGTGATGACATCATCAATTTTGTAAGAGAAAATAATTAATATGTTTAAAGAGAAGCGACAATGTATACAACTTCTCCTAGTGAAATAAGAACTTAATGCAAGAAATATCAATTTTCTGACATATCTAGTATTTAGATTGAATATCTCAGAAGACAAATTATTATCTTTCCTCTAGCATATGAAAAATTTATTAAACTTTATGCATGAAATATTTGGAGGCCTCCAGACTTTTATGCCAGCTTCTTATCCTCGAATGTTGTAATCTTTTTAGTTCTCAATGAGAATACCTATTGATCTAAAGCTGAATTTGACATAACTGTCTCAGAAACTTCAATTACATATGGGAATATTTTAATGATGCAGCAAGATCTACATGTGCAGTTCTTTCTAAGAATACTTCAAAATCCCTGTTGAATACTTACAAGCTCCAGTTTGTATTAAACTGTCTCATATATTTATAAACAGTCATACTTCTACCAGATTTGTTGCTTAAAACATTCTTCCTTCTAACATTAATCGCTTTTTGCAAAAATGGCAATAGCTGCCCATACTTATGGATTATTTAAATACTTCAGCATGAAATTCAAGATGTTCTAGGATACAATCCTATTCTACTTTCATAACAACCTCCTCACCAAACCGTTTGCTTTAGTAAGGTCTCTCCTTTACAGCTCCCAGTCACATCTTGCTCTTTCTGTCTCAGTGCCTTTGCTCAGACTGAGCCCTTGGCCTGGAATTCCCTCAACTCTTCCTCTCTAGAGAATCAAATTCTACTCTTAAAAGTTCCTGAAGACCTAGTTAGTCGATCATCTCTTTCTTGAAATATTCTCTGACCAATAAAAGTCAACAGACATCTACTGAAATTCAACTGTCTGTGACCGGTGAACTTTTCTCTTTTCTAGTTCTATAACTTTAATTAATTTGTCAATCTATCTGCCCTTCTGCTCATCCATTCATCCATCTACCCATCCATCTATCCACCCAGCCACCCATCCATCCATTCAGCATTTCTTGAGTGCCTTCCATGTGACAAGCACTGTATTACTCACTGCACTTCTTATCTGTGCCATCAATTGAATTGCTAATTAACTCTGTCAGCATGTCTTTTTACCCTAACTGTATTATAAACTTCTTGATGGTAGGAACTAGGACTTATATTTCTTTACCTGTTCCATAGGATTTAGCAGAACTTTATACATATGGGAGGAAAAAGAAATTACAGCACATAAAAAAGGAAAATCGTGTTAGGATTCAGAAATACTGCTCTATTTCTGCTATTAACTAATCACGTAATTCTTGGCAAACAAGGTAAAATATCTAACCCACAATTGCCTTATTTGGGGATATTATTGTTTATCCCATCACCATTACTAAGTTGATTAAGTATTATTATATGTTCCATGTGAGAAAGTCTGTGTAAAAAACTATACATATGTAAGGGCTCATCATTATAACATCAGCTGCTCAGCCAGACAGAACACACTGAATAAAACTGAATAAACCTACTCAAGCATGCCAAGGATGTATGTAGAATTTTTATATGTGTATGTTTGTAACTTTTATTATAAATGATTTTTTTCTTTTTATTCCAAAGTAATGCATGTTCATTGTCAAAACTTGTAAATATATCCAGAAAAGAATAAAGAAAATAAAAGCCATCAATAACTTCATCACAAATTGGTAACTGCTATTAACAATTCTGTATGTTTGGTTTCAGTTACATAATAATATGTGAGGTAATTTTGCCTCTTTTATTAAAAGACACAGAGTTGTCCACATGAAACAGGAGAAATATCAAGTTTGGCCTTAAGGAAACCAAATTGTGGAGATCTTTTATTAAAGTTCTTGTAAATTCTATGTTCTCACTTACCACTTAACCATAGCCTATATCATTTCACCGTGAACATTCTAAGGTATTTTCTTTCCCTGGAGGAAGTGAAATTATTGCCGAAGATGGTATGCCAGGCTCTCTAACTCTGCCCAAAACCCAAATATCTCCATGCTGGTATCAAGTGGTTTTAAACCAGCACAACTGATCATTTTGTCTCAGTTTAGGGAAATAAGATGAAAGATTTGATTGGTATGTGGGGGTGGGTAAGAGGGTGGGGAGGGGCCTGCGGAGGGCAAGGGCTTTCAATAGTCTGCAAGATGGGGGCTGCCTGGCCTCTGGTTCAGCTGCATTAGCTGCTGCTCTCCCCACCCCACCCCCATAACTGTCAACTGAACAGCCATTCGGACATAAATTAACATGCAGAGTCATCAAATACAACAAACACTTCATGCCTGTTAAACAACCACTTGAGCTAAGTAGAAAAGCACCTTGCGTCTTTATGAAGGTCATAAATTTGTTTCCTTTTCCGATTCAATTCCTACCCTCCAGAGACAATGTCCATTCATGCAACACTCACAGTAGATGTTCAGAAAAGAGGCTGACCAGCTCCAGTTAAGCTAGATTGGCAGGTCAACAAAAACCATTTACATTAATGGCATATGGAGGAATTATATTACATCACTGAAGGGCACTGTGTCAGTAACGGAGATTTTCAGTATTTTAAAATACTGGAAATTGTGTATCTATCCACAATCATGATACACAGCCTAAGAAAATGATGAAATGAATTTCTTTCTTTTTTTGGGTGGAGGGTGCTGGCAATATATCTACTCCATGTGTTCTGATTGGAAGTTATTTGTTTGGCTTTTGGTAAATACCTATGAGAAAATAATTACAGAATGAATGTTTGGGGCAGATGAATTCCTTGAAAACATGGTGTCAGCAGGGGAAACAGCCATTAAATAGTTTGGAAGCATTAATAATTTCTTTTGTGACAATTTATAATTGACATATATTAATTTTTTATATAGTTTCCACACTCTAAAATTACCTATAAATTCAGAAACACTGATCTTTCTTTTGGGGACCATGTGAGTCAAGTCTGTCTTGCCTCTCACACTGTAACCATGATGGGCTGCAGGGAGCAGGATTTCTCTCCAGTGGCTGCAGAGCACCTGGCTTAGAGGAGAGCTTCCAGAAATACTTGTGAAGTGAATGAATGCAATGGGTAGGAGAAATTTTATTTAATTCACCAAGTGGCATAAAGTGTCCACAAGAGAATTGTAAGGGGAGTTAGGAGGGCTGTTCTTTTTATTACTGACTCCTATAAAGGTATCGTTAACACTCAAAATTTATTCAAGTATAGAGCCAATATTCACATTTTAAAAATTTATGATTATAACAAATATGCCATGCAAACAACGAGTTCTGATATGGTCATTCCAAAATGAAAGCAGTTTTACTTATGCACTTTGCTCATGTCAAGCTCAGAGCAAAAAGGGAGCCTGAAAATAACTTTATGACGACCAAGTGGAACCCTCTCTGTGTAAGCGCTGTATAAAACGCAAAACACTATGAAGTTAGAGTACTAGGATGTTGGTGTTGAACAGGAATCTAACCAGTTCAAACAGAATTTTTTACTCCTAGGAGCGTGGGCAGCAGACATTCAATTCATAGTTTTAACATTAGTTAAGACTCAAAAATCAATATTTAGAAAGACACTGGAACAGGGCATGTATACAGAGTAATTAAAGATCTTGAAGTAAAGTATGAGGTGTATTTCAGAAAGTAAATCTATTTCTGGGTAGAATGATGTTGGACAAGCTTAATAGAGGGAATCTGAAAAACCTGCATAACATTATATTTGTTCCATTAGCCTGCATGACTGTTTACACAGATAAACTCAAAAAAGTGGACTCATCTTATGTCAGAATATAGCTAGCCTTTATTCCAAGTTATCCAAAGGCCTCCCTGCTTGGGCCAGTAAGATGGACAAGAGAAGGCAAGAAAATAGATAATGTTCTCCAGCAGGTATATTTTGATTTTCTGATGAGACAAGAAGTACTAAAAGAAGCTAGTCATTAAGCACATAAGGGAATGAGTGCATAGTTTGAGAGCAGATACAGTTAATTTAAACAACTGTTCTGGTGAGGAGGCCTAAAACACTCAATTCTAAAGGAAAGCTCAGCAGGAAGAAAAAATTTAGAAGTCTCTGAGCACAGAAAGCTATAACCAGGGACATTTGGTCTACTTTTATCTCCTTTAGTGGACTATCCTTACTGGAGTCAGCTATTTTAAATTTCATTATTTTTTTTATATTAGACTGAATGGATATTTTATGATGACTCTAAAATGACTATTAGTAAAGCACTGTATATATAATAAAGGACTTGGTTGGTTAAAAAGGGGGTTTGTTTGTTTGTTTTAAGTCTTTGAGCTTCCTGAAGGAAGGCTTTTCTGCCACCAGCTGCCAGATGTACAGACACTTACGCAGCATCCAGCATAAAACAGGATGAATAAACAACAAAAACTCTCTCTAGAAGTAGCCTACGAGAAATTTAAAATTTGCCTGTCACTGAAAAAAATGCAACTAAATGACAGCTTTCCATTACTGAGTATTTAATATGAAAGTACAGACAATTTCTTCCATTGAGGAAATCACTTCTTATAACTAGTGTGACTAAATGTCCAGGTTTGTCCAGAGCTGTCCTGGTTTTAGCACTGAAAGTTCTGTGTCCTAGAAAACCCCTCATTCATGGGCCAACCCAGAGAGTGGCTACCCTATGAGGAACTGAGATAGTCATGTGATGCTATTATGGAGTGGCACAGAGCTCTCACATCTTTTGATATCAATGATCTAGTAACTGGAGGGTATACAGGCATCCTGAACTTATATTTGTATTTGTTAAGATGCACATAATCATCAAAATGTGAAACAAGATTGATAAATTAGGTTCAATTATTTTATTATTAGAAAGTGTCAATTTCAATACACTTCATCAATATAACCTAATAAATTATCCTATTAATTACTATATCACTGGTGGCATGTGGGGCACCTACTATGTATTCAACACAGTGAGGGTCCAAAAGAAACAGAAAATGATCCGTGTTCTCAGTCAGGCAGAGAGTGAGACAAGAATAACTTTATGATTTCACTGAGAAACAATTAAGAGCACTAACCATGTCATCACTGTAAGTGTTTATAAAAAGACTCCAAAAGAGTAAGAAATCATTAAAAAAGACAACGGGTATGAAGGACCCTAACAGAGCCCGGGGTATAGAAAGTACTCCATAAATGTTAGCAGAAATTTAGAGTCAGGTAAGATGACCCAAGAGGGGAAAGAGAGACTTGAATTGTGCTTTGGTGCCCGGGTAGGATTCAGTGGGGTGGAGATGTGGGGAGGACATTCCAGGGGCCAGGATGGAGCCTCTTGGTTAAATACTCACCAGGTCTGCATGTGGTTCACTGGGGCAGCAAGGAAACCACTAGCCCTGGAGTGGGCAGCACTGGGGTTGAGTGGTCAGCAGGGGATGGGCATTAGTGGTAAACATGGCAGAGAATAAGGCGTTGAGAGCAGACAGTGGGAGAACTGAAAGTCAACCACGATTGTTGGGTGTCCTCTGCCATCAAACAGGCTGTTGCTATTCTCATCTACCCATGAGTAAACCACCAGAATAAAAGGTAGCTATGCAAATTTCTATTTTGAGGGGGGCTACTTGCTCTGTGGGGTGACTAGAAACTCTGATCCCCAGATCAAAGAGCTCTTGCAGCTGCTGGAGTCCTCGCACCTTTGGGTCCTTTGATCCTCAATGTGCTGAACCACCTGCTCTGAAATAACTGCTCCCACCAGGCACCCTGCACCTCCTGCACCTATTAATCAAACCAGGCCAAATGTGTGCAACAGGAGGAGGCGGCGGAACCCAAGAGGGCCCACGACACTTTCCCTAGGTCACCTCATTCCACAGGCTCAGTGTAATCTCTTGAAGTACTGCCATTTTAAAGTAAAAATAAACAGCTGAATATGAAAACAGGAAATGTAAGATTCATAAGGATGAAAAAGTGGAAAGTAACACTCTTCAGTCTCCTGTCAGAAGCGCTACACCTGAATACTGGGGACATTTGAAAGCCAGGATGCTTCCAGAATTACCCATTTCTTCCCTTTCTCTGACATCTATCTCTCCATTATGTACCATTTAGATTCCAGGGTGAAAGGCACGTAGGTTTCCTACAGAGAATCAGAACTGTAGTTGTAGTGCTTTCTTCTGCTTCACAATGCAAAACGCAGACTCCCCTGGGGCAGGAAAACAGAGCAGCCAGCACCTGCCTTGTTCTGCATGGTTTGTTTTTATTTTCCCCTTGCTTTTCCTAAAATCTCAGGTTCCAGTAACAACTCCAGCCAGATCCAAACATGCCAGCCATCACCAGCTCTACTGAGGACTTGCATGTGGAAAGTTTCCAGACACTGATATGTGGCTGTTTGCAGGGTCTGCACTTCAAAGCTGCCCTTGGGATGGGATTGGTCAGCAGCTGTAGGTAGTCAGATAGGCTCATTAACACGGAGACCAAGTAAGACGGAGACCAAGTAAGAGTTTAGGAAAACACTGCTGAGTTCTTCTCCTCCACGTACAATGTATTCCATTAGCCATGAGTGTGTACACACGCAATTTATTACATTATAGAGACACATGTATAAGTACATACTTATACTAATTTTTTAAAATTTGCAGAGTTAAGATAAGAAAATATGCCTGCCTTCTCTCAAGGGCCTCTTTCAATTTTAAGGAAAGAAAAAAACGTCAAATTATCTTCTTCTTTTCTCTGGCCATTCCTTTTATTTTCTTCTAATATGGTTATAATAAGCAAGAAATTTGCTTAAGATAATTGACTAGGATTTCTTGAATGGAGGTAGGAAATTTATTTGACCAGCTGGCGAGACACAGCCATGTATCCCGGGGCATATGCAGATCACAACTGTGCTTGTTTTTAGGAAACTAAGATTGTCTGGACAGAGATGAGAACAAGATAAAAAAAGGTACTATGAGGGCCTTTGGGTAAAAGCTAATTGAAGATTAGATTGACCATATGCCCGCTCCCCAGCCTAGACCTTCTTGGTGTATAACTTGAGCAAACAATTACCAGACTGGGACCTTGACGAGACTGCAGACAAAATTCTTACTTGTGAATTATTCACATATTATTTTTAGATAACTCTTCATTTAATTTTCCTTTAGTTTAGCTTTTCCCTTAAATTCTCATGAGAAAAAGGAATAGAAAATCCAGTTGATACTCATTTTAAGTGAGTGCATTTTCACACTCAATGGTTAGCAGTGGCTGCAAAGATATGGTTATTCCATCCATCCATACATCCATGGCTCACCTGATATGGAGCCAACATCCACTGTTGATATGAGAACTGCAAAGCACAAAGAAGAGTGGTAACATAGAAGAAATTATTCCTTGCAACTGGGAATGCCATCATCTCATTGGGAAGAAAGGTGACACACTTATCCTTTCAAGTTTCAAGTACTATGTAAAGCTTCTCATGAACATTCCCTTTCATTTACATAAAACAAATAATTTTTAAGCTTAAGGGTCAGTAAGAGAGAAATTTCTGTAAAATCTCAGCAAAATAGGTCATTAGTGAGGACTGTATATTCTCTTAGAAGAAATAAGATTTGAGATGGATCTTACATCCTTGACTAAGATTTGGATTCATGGGGGTACAACTGGGGGAAAGTAACGAGACCAGGATATTTGGGATGGTAGCTTCCTCAAGAAAGCTGTGTGAGCCTGGAATCATGTGGATGGATTTAATTCAGAGCAATGAGTAGCCAACGATCAAGGAAATGACATAATTTAACTGATATTCTAGAAAGATTGATCTGGCATTGGTAAATGGGATACAAAAGGGTAGAAAGATCGAAGCAGGGAACTAGTTATTTCAATGGTGCAGGCATGGGAGGTTATGATATAAGAGATTAGATAAGAAAGGAGCCATGAAGTTTCGCAACTCACATGATGTGGGAGACTGAGCAGGGAGAAGAGTCAAAGAGAACAAGGTGATCTAGAGAAGGGTACCCGTGACGACGGAGGCATGTTTCAGGGAGAAGTTCTTTTGTAAAAGATGATTGATAGATTCTGTTTTGGAAGTTTTGAGTTTTAAATGACATAGGGAGAGCCTTGTGCAGAGATTCTAAATTGGTAATGGATGAAGTCAATGTTGAAGAGGTAGAAATGAAAATTATTAATAAGGAAGTGAAACTTGTAATTGAAAGGCAGGCAGGGATGTGAAAGAAAAGCAGTGGAATTAAGAGGATGTGAGAGGGAGGGAGGAAGAGAGCGAGAGAGGGAAAGGAAGAAGGAAAGAAAGAGAGAGTCCCTTCCCTCCAGAGCTCTCTAAGCAACAGACTTTAGGGAATGGCCAAGGTGACAGGAAGAGAGAGAAAGGAAGCAGTAAAGTGTCAAAGAAGAACAAGGGCTATATCTTTGCATCAGAAAAGACAAGGAAAGATCTGGACTATCCAGATCCAAAGAAAGAAATCCTACAGAAAAACAAGAGGCCTCTGATTCGCCAAGCAGGAGATGGCTGAAAGTCTAAGAGTAATTTCACTTCAAAGGTGCAAGTAGAAACAAGATGGCAGGGAATTACAGAGGAGCTGAAGAGTAAGGAAATGGAAGCAGCTAATTCAGACTACTTGTTGGGAATTTTTTGTGGAGTACGGAAGGACAGAACTAAGGCAGTAGGATAATGGAAACTTTTTTTCACTCTAAGATGTGAGATACAAAGTTTGAAAACAGAGGGTTATGGTCCAGCTGACAGAAAGGAGAATGAATGCGGCTGGGAGAATGAACGGCTAAGGGACCAACAAGGGCTGAGATTTTTTGAGAGCACCTTTCACAAATGGGACCCCTTATCCAAACTACAGGAAAATGAAAAACAACTGATCTGAGAGACTATTTTTTCATTTCTTCTCAGGATGGTACTTCACTAGCACCATTCAAATGCACAGGAGAGATGTAAATTCATTATATACAGTGGATGACTTGGGTCAGTGGTTCCCAAACCTGCATGCACATCAGAATCTCCCAGAGGACTTGTTAAAGTGCAGATTGATTGCTCAGTCCCACAGATGAGTAGTTTGAGGTAAGACCCAGAATTCGCATTTCTAACAAGTTCCCAGGCGATGCTGATATTGTTGGTTCAGGGACCCCACTTTGAGAACCTCTTCCTGAGAGTATTAGGGCTAGCAGCTCTCCTGGAGCCCCAGCTGATAAAGCCTGGTTAATCAAGCTGACATCTCCAACACAGGGCTGGGTCTCCGTAGGCATGACTCACCAATACCCTTCCCTCATGCCAGTAGCACAAGAAATGAAAGTTGACTAAACAGTACATCACGCCAGTATCTTTTCATATGGGCTACCACACACATTTTTGCTTCCTTTTAACAATATTTTAAGAAGATAAAGTTCTCCCGATTAATCTAGGGATGCGTATCCCTCCCTCTTCAAGCACAGGTTGATCAAGATATTTCCTTCTTTGAATACACATCACTCAAGGAGTTAAGTTTCATGCATTGTTAGGATAGGATCAGGGTTTGACTGAGTTGAGACACAAAATCATGCTCAATTGCAATGTTGGAAATACTAAATGCACCAAGATATCTATTTGTTAATCTTACTGCTTCCACAGTTGAAGTGCATTTAATATATCAAGCATGCTTTCCAAAATAAGATGCCTAAAAGAACTTTTATATGGGAGGTAAAAATAATATTTTACATATGCTTTTTACATATTAGCTAATGAAATTTCTACAACAATTCTATAGCAAGATAGTATTATTCACATTTTACAGGTGAAAAAATTAAGACTCGTGAACTTTAAAAGAACTCCCCCAAAGTCACAGGAGCTCCATCCCAAGTGTTCAGAATCTCCATGTATCCTCTATGTGCCCATTGACTACTGGTCTCTATAAGCCACACAGTGTTTCTTTCAACTAAGGTGCTCAAATCAATCATAATCCTCAGAATAACGAGTTAGTACAGTGGGAGAAACATTTCAGGAATTTATCTATATATCACAAATGAACATTGGAACATTTTTATCCTCTTTGCCTTTTGCAAATCAGCTGCATAAAAACTGCTCTTCTTCAAAACTCATTAAAATAGCATGTGCAAAAAAAGAAAGATGTGGGGCTTGGAAGCAAAGTTAACTTCTTGTCCATAACCTTTTCTCCTATTGTTGCTGAGAAATGACCTTCTTCAGTCATCTATCAGGGATTTTCCCTGAGTGTGGAGATATAATTAATATGGCAAAGGTACTTTATTTTATATTCATGCTTGGCCATTTTTTTATTAGAGCTAACCAGGCACGCACAGATGGAAGAATGGCATTGAGTGGCAAAGAGCAACTTCCCATTTGTAATATCCAGCAGTGATCACAATACCCTTCTTTTTGGCCCTTTCAAAGATGACTCTGGAAACTTCAGGGGGTGTACTGCATCTTCTGGTATAACACCATGAAATGAAGCCTGTTGAAATCATTATTGGGATGTGTGATAGAAGTTTAATTGCTCTGAAATGCCTAAGGCCAGCAAGATGTGAACATGTGCAAAGAGTTTGAATTGAGATTCTAAGGAAAAAAAAAAAAGTCTGGATCTATTTATTTCACAGAAGATGCATCCAGATGGATTCTGCAAAGTGATTGCCTGGCGTGTAACTGTACTTTGCTGGGTGCCCTGGCCTTAGGAAGTTATGCATAGAACTAGGGCAGGATTAATTTTCAGGGCTTCTTTTTGAATCTTTAGGTCTGGTTTACATTGTAGACACTAACACCAATATAAAGATCTCTCTGGATAGGAAAAAAGGATGGGGTAACCCATTTTTACTAAAATTATAGTGTAAAAAAGATGTAATCATAAGGCCCCTTTGCCTCCTGTTCCTTGGGGTCATCCTATAGATCTTGAACCAGTTTTCACAGCTGGAGCAGTGCCTGTTTACCATGGTCTCAGTGTGGTCACAGCAACTTAGAGCCCTCTGTTCCTGAGGGGGGACAGAGAACTGGTGCTGCCGTCTGTGCTAGGAATATGGATGTCAGAGTCCAAAATGATACATGTGTACTAATTTCAGTGACAGAGTTTCTCCTATGTACCTCAATCCCACTTTTCCCTTTCACATTTAAAGCTCTATTCTTTGGTAGAAAAGATGGCCTGTTGGGTGTACCTTCACAAGATAGCCTGAGGATCATCAGGGAAGCTTCAAATAAGGCCATTCCCCACTGCCTTATTTCTGTGCTCCTATATCCTGCACATGCCAATACTTCACCCCAAATATGAATCTTCTTCTATTGGCCCCAAATGAAATAATTATACATTTGAATTCGTGAAGCTTCAATCATTTTTGGTCACACAAAAGGGGAGAATGTAAAAAGAATATGAAAAGAAAAATAGATTTGTGCTTAGCACTCACACTCACTTAAAATTCTAAGATTTTACTTTGAAATTTGTCCAGAGAGCTGGTGGTAAAGATAACAAGGAAATAGTCACAGATATTGAAAAGCTCTACTTGACTCTAGTAACACAGAGCTACTTTGCTAAGGAAGGTTCTGTGAACGTTAAGGTTGAAGCAATAGGTGAAGTTTAAAATGAATAAAACCATCTCTGCATAGGTATCTTTTAAGATACCTGTGGCTTTGACAATTGTGGGAGAAATTACAACAGAATTCCTTGCAACTGGGCTGCCCATTGGGGACCCGCGTGGATTAGAGAAAGGTACCTCTTTCTTTAAGGTGGACATCATCCCACCCTGGGGCACATGGCTTGGTGAATGGATCAAAGGCTGGATTTCAGTCTCTACTCAACCCCTCTGTTTGGCTCCCTTGTGCAGTTAATAACCTGTGCAACCAACTATGGCAGCCCTATCACACAATTATGGACATTTCTTGCATTTCTAGCTATCTCCTCTGATTCTTTAGTCATATGTGGCTGGCATTCAGCGGGAGTCTTAGGCTTCTAAGATGTACAATATTGAACTCTGGAACAAAGCTGGACACATATCTTCTGCCTTGGCTATGTAGATACTTCTGAGGGTAAAAGAAGCAAACGATTTCCAGACAAAACCATCCCACATAGTATACTAAGAAAGCATAGACCCTGTAGCCTCTGGTGGGTTCAGAAAAAGCAGTGCAGCTTCTTAGGACCATAGATGATTCTTAAGTTTGCTTCATGGCCAAGAAAAAGAATATTAGTGTAAAACTTATGAAAGAGAAAAAGTCATTTATAAGCTATAAATGCTTCTGTCTGTCTACCTGTAACAGTGTTAACAGTAATTCAAGAGGCGGACCAGAATTATGTTACTTGCTTTCTATAAATCTCTAGAAAGTCACATGGCAAATAAAAAGATTACAACTGTGTGTGAAAAAAATTCAAATATTCAAAGTGAAGTGGCTTTCTGAAGGTCACGGTGAATAATAATAAGCGGCAAAAAGACTTTTCAAAGGAAATTTAGGAAGCCTTCTCCAAGTATCATTTCTGGCCTGACATTTTTCAAGAAGCAATCTTGTCACCAGGCCCTGTGCCCTGAGTTTATTAAAGAGCCATTTCAAAAAGCATTTCTTTTTTAAAAAAAGAATTTAGCAAAGATGATTCTATATTGCAACTCTATCACTCTCCTCATTTAGAAGGAGGCCGAGAGATGATAAAAATTTTTGCTGAATGTCACAGTCCTTAAGGTCAGGAATATACAATTGCATACGAAGATGAAATGAAATGATCACCGCAAGAGAATTTTCATCCATTTTAGCAAGTCAGTTTCTTATACTCATGTCATTTTGTAGGACATATCATAGGACCAATGGATTTACACCATCAGCCTAAGAAATAAAACTCTTTCTGACATCAGACCAGCAACTACAATCAACCTGCATGAAAGTCATTACTATTATCCAACTCATTTTCTCAAATCACTGCAGTGGCTTCAAAATGTTTTTTAAATCAAATGAGAACTCCTAACTCTAGGACTCAAGTAGCTTTACTGTCAGTTTCTTTTTTTTTTTTTTTTTTTAAAGATTTTATTTTTTCCTTTTTCTCCCCAAAGCCCCCAGGTACATAGTTGTGTATTCTTCGTTGTGGATTCTTCTAGTTGTGGCATGTGGGACGCTGCCTCAGCGTGGTCTGATGAGCAGTGCCATGTCCGCGCCCAGGATTCGAACTAACGAAACACTGGGCCGCCTGCTGCAGAGTGTGCGAACTTAACCACTCGGCCACGGGGCCAGCCCCACTGTCAGTTTCTTTTAAGTGACTTTCGTCATCGCATCATACCTGCCCTTTTTGCCCACTTGGCCCTCTCTCTTTTCTCTTAGCCTGACCCTTGGTTTCATCACAGCTGTCTCATCCAGTTTTAATCCCCAATCCTCCAGGAAATGCAAATCAACAAAATAATGCATCTGTTTAAACCAACTAACTACTCTAGAAACTATTTCAGACAAGCTTCCGTTCCCAATAGTAATTCTAAAGTTCTCAAACATCATCCACTCTCTCATTATATTTATTTATCCTTCTGATCTAGGTAATGTATGTGATATTAATACAATTCATTGATGATCAGCAGATTATGTTCTTTTCAATACTTTTGAGCCCATTAGTTGTTTATTGAAATCCAATTAATCTTATAGAAAAATAGAACACAAAGAAGTTAATGCTTTATCCAGAATCATCAACTAAAATCACTGATAAATGAAAACAATAACCCAGATTAAACAGACTACAAAGATTACAAGAAATATGTGAATATCAAGTAGTGAGTCTAGGATTTGAAAGTGATAGTGGAACTAGTTTCATTTCTAAGCTACACACAGCATTTTAATGCCACAGCTCTAGGCATCTATACATATATATGCTTAATTTTTATCATACAAAAATCTCAGAATATTAACTTATTCATTTGACATTAAATGTTGTATGAGAATGACACATGACATGTAGATGACAATTTTACCTGAGTACACACTATGAATGAAGGACTATGCTCAATTCTGCATATGATACTGTTTTCCTCATTCTTCCCTTTGCCACACACTCTAGATATGATGGCCTCCTAGTTTGTCCTTGACAAAGTCTCTCTACATGCTGTATGCCTTGCCTGAAATGTTCTACATCTGGTTAGCCATCTGGGTCATTTCCTTATTCCTCAGGATTCCTGTTTAAATTAGAGAGGCCTTTTCTGACTGTCTAACGTTTAGAACGTTATAATTTGTCCACACACAGACTTGTACATGAATACTCATACCAGCTTTACTCACAACTGGAAACAATAAAACCATCCATGAAAAAGTGAATGAGTATGCTAATTGTAGTCTATTCCTACAGTGGAATACTACTTAGCAATAAAAAGGAATGAATTCCTCATATATTAACGACATGGATGAACCTCAAAAATATTATATGGAGAGAAAGAAGTCAGTTTCAAAGAATTCTATTTATATAAAAGTCTACAAAAGACAATTGAATCTACAGTGACAGAAAGCACATCTGGTTGCATAGGGTGGGGGGTCAGGTAAGGGATGAGAAAGGAGCACAAAAGAACTTTTTGGGGTGATAGAAATATTCTATAACTTGATTGTGGCGATGGTTACATGGATGTATACATCCGTACGCTTAAAATGGTGCTTTTTATTATCTGTAAACTTACTCCAATAAAGTTGATTAAGAAGGGATGTAGATTACCAGATACATCATTTATTTGTTTACAAAGCTGGGATGCAATCCCAGGTTGTTTGACTTTGGAGCCCATGCTCTGAACTACCACGCTGAGTGAGTTTTTCCTTTTAAATAAACACGAAACCTCAAATAAGAAAATTACTGGTGAATTTTGAAAGCCTCTGTGAGAGAATGTGTCTATATGTGTGGGTATGTGTATTCTGATAAGACTGTCTTGGCTTAAATCCCTTTGGGGTATCTTATTTTGGAACTGGATTCAGAATTCAATTATTAGTGATGCAAAGAAGTCCATGTCGTTTTATAACGTACTTTTGGCCTGAAAACTGCATTGGTCTTGGTTGATCACCCTTGGTAATTACCAGGTTTAGGGCTTGATGATTTTCATCTTTGCCTAAAATATCAAGTGTAAGCACAAAATATGAAGACTTGTTACCATTAAGGATAGCCAAACTCATGTGCTGAACGAAGAGTTTTAAAAATACCTGAGGAAGACCACCCTAATTAGGACTAGTGAAATTGAGTTTCATCAGTTGATTACACAAAAAGAGATATCAACTCTCTCTTGAGTGTACAAGCTTTTGTACATCATTAAAAAATCATATTTTATGCTTACAGCTTTTATACTGTCTATTAATGACTAAAGAGTCAATAGGACACTGAGCTCTATTAGTTCACATTTCTACCATTAGTTCCTATGTTGAAGCAATTAATTACAACTTTTAAGATTTAGTAGGTTGAAGTCAAGGTGGCATTTAAGTATTAAAATTAATTTGCAAAACAGAATTTAAGTATAGTTGTGTTTGATAAATGATTATAGGGTAGTCATTGATATGCAATTATGGGATAAAAAGTATGAAGACATATTGGTGATAATTTCATTACAAAGTCCTTAATACACCTTCTCTCACCCACTCAAGGTAATTAATTCAATTAATTTCAACCCCAAAACAGCATTCTAATTCACAACATAGTTCCATATCTTGATGCTCATTTCAGGGAGTAGGAAGCTGTGATGTATGGAAAAATACTTTTAAGACTCTTTTTTTTTTTTGACTCTTTTTATGTCTGTTATTTTCCATTTTCAAAGCACTTTTCATTCAGCTCAGCCTTCTCATTATGTTTGGTATTAGTTGCCCATATTCCAGAAAACCAAGATAGGAAAACTTTAATTGGCTTCCTCAAAGGCCAATGAAAGTATCAACAATAGACTATCTGCTAGGATTTAAAAATCCTTAAGGTTGTGGCAAAACCACAAAACTACCAAATGTAATTCCCTTCGTTAACTAATCATATCTGGTATAGAGATAATAGTCATATAGTGCAACTATCACTTTAATTCTATTTTGAAGATTAATTTTAAGTGTGAAACCACAGGCATTTAAAACTTACGTACTTAGGGGTGAAAAAACAAAACGCCGTCTACGTTGAACAAACTTAACGCTACCATTCAGTGAAAGACCAGCGTGGAGAAAACTTTTTCATTTATAGAAAATATTTTTTAACCTCACATACTTAGTAGACATGAGTGGAACACTCTGATGGGACAAGTGCACATTTTGGATACAAGACTCGAGATTAAGAAATGATCAAGCAGTTTGCTGTCAGGGCTTCTATATTATCATTCCCGTGTAGATATTTAGGTAAATTATCCACCAGACAAAAGAATAAAGGTAAAAATCCCTAAATTATGTATGATTCACATCTTTTTTGTGAATGAGCAAGAAGATAAGCTCATATGTCCAATGGCCAATAAATACAACAATAAAAGGTTTTAATACATATTAAATGAAAATGAGTTCATAGAGTACAATGGCATAAAACATAGAGTCTTGAAAGAAAAATCAGGTAGCATTTCCAGTGAGCAAATTTTATTAGGTAGAATCAAATCTATTTACCTCCCACTGTCTTTGCATTTTAAGAGAAGAACTAAATGCCTTATTTCTGCGAATAGGATTGGGACTGGAGTCAAGCATCTGATTCTAACATCATCTCTGACACTGGCCAATGAATAACATTTCACTTTGACCTCTCTTCAAACACATGATGTGCAGGTTACCAATTAAGGCGCATTATGTAGCTTTTACATAGCTACCAACATCACATCAGCATGCTAGGTGGCAGAGATGAAATATTATTTGTACAGTGAAATAATAAAATATAGTTTTACCCTTTGACATGGTAACACATCAGATATCACTTTACACACTCAAATAAAAGCACATTTCAAAACCTTTAGTTTCAATTCAACACATGGCATGCTTCATGGTTTCAGCACTTCTAATTCTTTTAATAAGTGTTACAAACTGAAAGCAAGACAGGTAGGTATTAAAAATATATTGGAACATCTTAAAATTACCAGCCCTACCAGTGGAAATAAAATGATGGCAATTAAAAGTAATAAAGGTTATTAAAAGTTAAGGCCTTGGAGACTAAGAAGTCATGTTAGACTGTCAATTGTTTTCCCCATGGTGGGAAATCAGTTAGAAATTAAAAAAAAAAAAAAATCTAGTAGTTTAGTTGTGGTCAAAGAAAGAGTCAGTGGGGATGGGGAGGTTTCAGCAACATGCTGATAGAAAAAAAGAGACTTACATAGTCTGGGAGGGCAGTGAAATGGAAGGCGTGGTAACCTCGCTCACTTAGTTGTCATTTTTGATTTTCAATGACATTTTTTCCTTCTTTCGCCTAGTAAAGATGACAGAAGGTCCTAATTTATTATCTGATGTCTATTCCTGTTCCTAGATTTAAGAGAGTTTAACTGTAGACAGTCATATCATCCAAATACAGACACTTTGAAAAAAACTGAAGCACTGATGTTGCATGCATTCAATTATACTTGTAGCTGCATCCACAAACCAGAGAGAAGGGCTGGAGGGAAAGAAGCAGCAGGCACAGCCCAGGTGACTGGGGAGAGAGGGGGTGGATCTGCACGTTCCTCAGATTAAAGCAGGAGATGGGAGGGGATGATAAAGAGCTAAATTCTTCCTGAAATGATCTGAGCCATCACTTCTAGAAGAATGCAGAATTACAGTCCTGAGCATGGCTCTGTGGTCCACATATCCTATATGCACACACAGAGCTGCTCAAAATACACATCGCACACCACAACAGATAGTCTCTCCATTAGATGCCTTCTGCTGCTGAGGGTAGGCTGCATTTTAGATGATGAGAGCAATATCATCAACACTTTTATAAACGTGACCTAGCAGATGGTTTACGCTTGACTGAAGGGAAAAAAAGGGCAGTGTAAATTTCTGTTTTGTATGTAAATCATACCACAGCCAGATCCAACGAGGCAAGACCATGGGGTCCCTGACATTTCCTTCCACTTCCACTTTTTGGGTGCCCTTCAACATCTATTGGGCTGGCATGTTGAAGGTGCTCAGGAAATATTTGTGAATAAACAAATGAAGAGACTGCATAAATTAAATTCTGTGAATAAAACCACCCAGATGGCAAAAGCCCTCAGTTCTACAGCTGACTTGTACATTTCTAGGAGCATGAGGGAGTATTAAAAAGATGAGAAAAGGAAAAAATAGAAAAGACTTCATAAGAGGTAAGGGCAGGGATCAAAGGAGAAGGAAATAACACTAACAACCCAAATAATTTAACGCCAAAGTCATCTCCAAGCATTGCAAATGTTGGTCAGCAGCAAAATATTGGAATTTGGATTTCAGTTCTCTAGAGGCAAATACTACATCTGTTTGTCTGGTCTCATACAAATACTTTCCGATTCTCATGCATAAACTTAAGTAGATTCTTTGATAGGTGCGTGATATTTATTCTATTTATTTTTAAAGAAACCATCTCTTGCAGTTTAAAGTCAAAACGTGTCGTCTAAAATTTAGCTAGGATTATTTACACAAAGGACAACCAAAATAACGTCTAGTTAGTTTGCATAGGTATGTATTCATTGGACTACGTTTATTTTGAAAAATGAACCTTCTGCAAAAGACATTTTTACTATACTATAAGAGACTATTATTATTATTATTTAAGAAGCAGCCGGACAGAATAATCTTAGTTCAGAGTTGTGAAAAATTAAGGTACTATTAGCATAAAAATTAAGGAACTATTAGCTTTGGGGCCCCCTTCACTGTGAGCTGATCACACTACAAGATGGTTTATAGAGTTCCACTATAAGGAGAGCAGGGAAAGAAGAAAGTTCTCTGCACCCAGCTCATTAGCATGCAACTCCTGGGTAATCCTACTCTCAGAGAAACATAGAGATGAGTCAGTAGAGAGCCACATTCTTTAGTTTTTCCAGGCCAGCCTCCTTGCCTGAATGAGAGCCTGTCCATGCCAGTCAACAAGAAGCCAGCAACTGCTTCTGGAGAGAATCTCTTCCATTTTCCAGTCCACAACACACGTGGGTAAGAGTGGTCAAGTCTGCCTTGGAGACAGGCGCACCCCAGTCTAGTTTATACCTTATCTGGCTCTCTGCTATGCCTAGGATGTACTATATATGGGTATGTCTGGAGAAACGTAAGAATGTTGTGTGAAATGGACTTGGCAGGGTTTGGTGACAGACGGTTCTTTAAGGTGCTGTCTTCTCTGAAGTTATCAGTGATAACTAAGATTCTTGAGTCTATTGATGGGGAGATCTCAAAATCAAATGGGTTACTACTCCGAGCTGCTTCTGCTTTCCCTGATGGGAAGGAAATTCTGACACTGATACTGACATCCCCATCGCAGAAGAGTACGTACTAAGCAATCTGTGAAATTAGTCTCATTTTTTGTTTTTTTAAAAACCACTCTTCAAACAAGTCACATTGCTCAACATCAGGGCACAAAAGCAAGCCCAGGAAAGTACAGGTGTTTTCAGATTCGTTTCATGCATCCATCTCACTCAGCATTAGGACCAAGGTGCCTGGGAAGAGAGAGCACCCAGAGCTACATGCTTCTGTTTGCAGGCAACTTCCGTTTTCTCCTAAGGAGAAATGTTTGGCCATGTGTTCCTGCTAAGCAAGGCCTGCAAAAGCTGGCTGACCTAATTTAAAATACGAGCTCTCGCTGAGCTCTCATTGCATGAACCTCTTCCAAACATTAGCTATTTTTCGTTCGTTCAGTTCTTATTTAATAAAAAGTCAGCCCATCTTTCTCCAGTCCCAGTGACCTGCTTTCTCTCCTTCCCCCGAGCACGTCGCTCCTCCTGCTCGCCTCTGCCTTAATCACTTTTATTTGTGGGACGCTGGGGAGAGGATGGTAATGCTTAGAGTAGGGAAGAAAACTCTTTCTTAAAAAATTCTTCTTATTATGATCATGTTTAGATGAAATATGGGGCTTGCCATCAACAAAATTACAAAACAATTCCACGGGGAGTCCAGACCGTTCAGGGTAATTCATCTATGAAAAAGTGAACTTTAATTGTTACTCTTGGCAGCAATCTAAGAGAAGAGTGAAATATTATACTAAATATTGCCACGTGCAATAGTAAAACGCTCTTTCCTGCTTGCCAGAAGCAGTGCACAGTCCCCTTCGGACTCAGGTTTGGATCTGGTGATTTAGTCTAAATCTTCTGTTTCTCCCTCTCCAAAACCAACAGAGGTTTTCAAAAGAGTTGCATTTTTTATTAGAACCATTTGCTCTTTTTAAGCTGCCAAAAAGGAATAAGTAAAACTAAGACTTTTATTTGGGTTAAAGTGGATTCCTTCGCTTCATGGAGGTCAATGTACTTAGTCTGTGAACATTCTACTAAGAAGTTCACTGCAGCGTCGAAGCGGCCAAGGTTATGTTTTGTTCCCTTCTTCCCTCCACCCCAAACCCCAAAGCCTCATGGGTTTGTATAGGAGGAGCTGGGAGCATGTGGAAACTAATCAAAATGAAACATACATATGGCAAATTATCTCCTGGATTTTCCAGAACAACTGAAATTTCAAGTATTTTTGATGTCACACATAACAGTTGCTATTTTGGGACCAAATGTCTGGATCTGGGCTTCAGAAAATGTGATCCCAACAGGTATTTACAACCCTTTAGATTAAAAGCTTACTGAACACTGCCGCATTACATAGTTTACCTGCATAGAAAGGCGTGTGATAATACTCAAAAGCAGAGGGATATTATTCTTTTGCTAAAAATGGAATCAAGTCTTTAGTGAAGATGTTAATCAAAGAACTATTTTATACAGCGCTGGTTACAGAGTATATTTACAGCTTTTGGCTAAGCATGAGACTATAATAAGCTATTTGCAAATAATTTTTTATATTATATTTTACATTTCCCATCTGAATATTTACATACATTGGATATAATTTACTAAGGATATATTAAAATCATATGTAAGATATTCTATGTAGATAATATTATTCATCTTCTAAAATGTTTAAGTTGGGGAAGTTAGGGCCCAGAAAAATTGAATGACTTGCCCAGGATCATTCAGCATGTTACCAATGATCTGAGGACCAGAACCTCAATTTTTAAGTTGATATTCCCTAGGCTATGGGATACTGGTTTTCATCCATAGGGATATATAACGATACCAAGATTATTTGGGAGTAAATTTAAGTCTGCAGATATGACAAAAAAGTAATCTTAGTTGTAACTTAAATTAATAGACATCTGAAACCTGAGTAAATATACTAAACTTTAGGACATCTGCTTGATATAATTCTTTTCTTTTTATTATAACATACATTATGGATGGCAACAAACAAAATGGCTACCGTAAGACAGTCTGAGGGAACCAGAATCTCTTCAGCCAAGAGAAACAGACTCAGCAATGACTATATACTGTGCACAATGGCATAAAGACTGCATATTATAAAGCTTCATAAGAACATTTAGTTTGTATAAAGTAATGTAGAATCATGCCTGTTTTTCTGTTTGTGGAAGTTAAGAAAAAAACAACCACAAAACTAAAATGTATAGAAAGCGTGGCCTAGCAACCAACAGTGCTACACTCAAGTGAAAAAGATATCCCAATTATTTAAGTGGAAGGAGTCACTATAGAAGGTGAGGAATTTTTAAATGCATTGTTACAAATACCACTCAGATAATCAACGACAGCATACAGTAAACTAACGAGGAGGCCCACAGGTCGGCTACTCTTGGAGCTTGGTTACCCTTTAAGAAATTGACCTATGATGTGGGAAGCCAAGGGAAGCTGCCTTATATGTATTGTTTTAATTAAAAAAAAAAAAAGATTCTGCCTTTTATTTACTAAAAGATCAAGCTCTTCGTGTGTCAGCACAAAATCTCAAGTTTCTCTTGAGGGGTTCTATTTCCTGCTCTCCATTTAAAATGGGGGAAAAATAAAAATATTTTGCCTGTGACAGAATATGAAAGAAGTTCTCACCCTTAAAACCAGCAGCATTGGTTTTCCAGTCATTAGCGTTCAAATGTCCTGCACGGGAAGTCCTGACAATAACATGCTGCACGTCTCTCCAGGTCAGAAACGGACTGGGGAAAGACAAGGTAAGAATCATTGTACCAAAAAAAAAAAGATGGGGCAAGCAGAGTCACAAGCAAATTAAAAAAGCGAAAGCAAAATGGCAAAGTACTAAAAACATAGGGTCAGCTATTTGGGTTTGGGATAAACAAATGCCAAATGCCGCTCTCGTTCTCAGCATGGAGAAGTGACAATAGTCTGAGGGAGGCAGAAAATGTGACCTTAAATTTGAGAAATCACGTGATATTAGTCAGTGTAACTTAGTTTTTAAAAGGGTGAGGATTTCCAGTTTCCTCAACAAAATGGCTCCCAATTCTGGCCCTATTGACCTTTGCGTAAAAGCTTGCATCACTGTTGGAAAATTACAATAAGCTAAAGTCAACGCTGAAGGCCTCTGGAACATTCCTTGTTCAGTTGTAGAGCCAGGCAAGAGATTTGTAATTTAACAGAGCACTTAGCAATGTTTAGCATTCTGCATGTAGGTTTAGGATGTGGAAAAAGTCTCAACTGAAGCTGGATCCCCATCTTCCCCATTTTAGGAAGAGAATATGGCGGAGAGCCTAAAGATGGGCTCCAAGGTATAGGCAGCTATGGGAGTTTTCTTAACTTGCAGTAAGTAGTTATCATATTAAATTACTGGATACCTATTCCTTGTGGGTGTTAGCACTGAAGAGCACAAAGAAACTACTGAACACAAGATACTTCCATTGGAAACTGCAATACTAATCATAAGCAAACAGAAAACAAATCCAAGTATATATACAGACTTTTGTTCTCTTTCAAAGAATAGGTATATACTAGAAGGGTTTCTTTTTTGTGTGTGTGTGCTGAGGAAGATTCACCCTGAGCTAATATCTATTGCCAATCTTCCTCTACTTTGCATGTGAGCCACCACTACACCATGGCCACTGAGAGATGAGTGGTGTAGGTCTGTGCCTGGGAACCGAACCCAGGCCACTGAGGCAGAGCGCGTCGAACTGAACCACTAGGCCACTGGGGCTGGCCCTATACTGGAAGGCCTTTGACTCAGGGCAGAAAATTCTAACCAGGATACTTATTCAACTCAGTCTTGAATGTGAGGTGTGACAATCTTTTACTTAACTAGGAAATATGGCAATTATCATGTAGCTTGTGTAGTTATTTTCTTTGTTTCTCTGCTGCCACATTCATTTTAGAAGGATAATTGCAAAAGATGGGTCAGAACATTTCAGGGAGGAGAGAAAAGGACTTGCTACCTTCCTTGAGGTGTGACAGGAGCATGTGTTAGTCCCTGTGTCCCCTCATATGCGCACGTATGGACACTGGCATCTCCCAGGTAGAGGGAGAACCTGGTATCTGAATTGTAGCTAATTTTCAGTGATGGAGCTGCCCAGTGCTTTACATTACACTACATGTTCCCATCACACCCGCCACATACACGTTTTTGAGGGTAGCCTGCTAACGAGAGGGGCCCAGTGGTCAGCATCTGGCTTCTTCATTTTCTCCCCATGTGAAAGTGACTTCTCAAAGTCTCAGTTTCCCAACTTAGAATGTGGAGGCTAACATCTACTTTACTTCCATGTACCAAATGAATCAAAGTAACGCCAGGTACTTAACCTAGTTCCCGGTGCACAATAAACCATTAAGAAGTGGTAGGCAGTACAACCTTGTGCGAAATTACGAGCCCCACCAACTATTCGGCAGCTTGAAATTGAAGGAGATGGGGAGAGAAAAGTACTATCGAGTTCTGATTCCTTTTTGTTATGCCCTCAGATTAAAAATAAGAGGAGAGAGATTAGTGCCATTTTCAAAGTTCTCAGAGGGGGCAAGACAGGATGTAAACTATTTCGTAAGACTGCATTCACAAAAGAACTTATACTAAGGGAATTAAAACCCAAGCAAAATTTGAAAAACATGAAAACAGAATTATTTTTGTTTTGACACAACACTCGTTAGGAACCAATTTCTGAGAAGGCACGAAACTCTAAAGCAAGGGAGAGAGGTTGTGTGATGGATCCCAGGAAGCAGGGAAGTTTCGCTTCTAAGACAAATAGCATGATTTGGCCCTTTGCTGACTAATACTGAATCCACATAATAATTCAGTAAACTCTATGCAGTACGGTCAGGAAAATTAGGAGACGAGTCAAGGGATAATTCTGAATGCTAGTTTCAACACAGACGTTCTAGCCCTGCCTAAGATGTGAATTGAATCTCTTTTCTCTTTCCCAGTGTAGTTTTTTGAGTGAGGGGCAAAAGCAACCACAGAAAAACTCAGTGGGGAAAGACACTCCAGCCACTTCTTTAGGGTAAAGCAGAATCCTCTCGAACGAACATACATGTTTGTATTTTTTCATGAGCAAACAGTGAGATATCTAAAAGTACACTAAGATTTGATAAATATGTCTAAATCAACCTAGTGCTTTTTAAAATAACATTTAACACACAGTTAAAACTTTCGCTTTTGAAATGTTACCCTTTAGGGGAAAAATAGACAAGAAATGAAACGAGTTTCCCATATTATCTATCACCAGGGCAAGATTCCTTCAGAAATATCTGGCACAAACTTCTGACCACTGGGAGACCATTTCTCTAGTGAACCTTAGCACTAAGAATATAATAATAATAACAGAATAGAGAACATTTACCTGGTACCTTAAGTTGTTGTACGCAGGCAGACTCAGGAAGCCTGCATCCAACTCAGCCTGAGGAAATGAGAGTTACTTGCTCTCATGCTGAGTTAGTTGCAAAAACTAGTTCTTCTTGGAGTACTTAGGAGCAATTAGGAGGAAGAAGCTGGCTTCAGGAAATTGGAACTACATGTGGAAAGGAGGAGGCATTCAGATAATTTTACTCTGACCTTTGATAACGCACAACTTCAGAAATGATTTAATTTCAAAATTTCCCGAGTTTCACCAAAATAAAATGAGGTGGGTTTTGAATCGGTGATGTTTCTACCTGTGGGAGCGTTACTAACTAGCTCAGGAAACAGCCGTAGGTTAATTTGTAGCATCCTGGAGGAGTTTTATTTATGGGGACGTCTGAGTCACATTTTATGACCTGTTTGTATTTTTGCTCACTGGGATGACGTACAAGTGAAGAAGTCAAACTATCAAACATCTGGCAAACCATATACAGAGCGTAAGCAGAGAAGGGAAAGCTGAGTTAGTGTCTGGGGCTGGAAATCCACAGTGCACAGCAGTCATGTAGGGACCCCCTAAAATGTACCCCTTCTGCCAAATACCCTGGACCAACACCTCACTGGCCTCTGAAAACCAAGACCCATCTCACCTCCAAGCACAGGAACACTGAGCACCAAGAGCTTTGGGGCAAATGATAAACAAGAGGCCAAAAGTCTAACCGACCAGGAGAAGAGGAGTTTCTCTCAACCCTGAGCCCAGTGACCACTGATCGCATAATAAGCCACATAGAGGTATGCCACACATGCCTCAGGTTTCCTCCTGAATTACTGATCATTATCCTTAAACAACAATATACATTAAAAGCGTAACATTTATAAATGCCTGCAAGATGATGGGTTGCTATCTATGACCTTTCAAGGCAATACAATACATATGCTTTTCTGGAAAGTTCTGTGTACATCATCTTTTCCTGTTAGGAAGTTTTACATTCTTTAATGACCTTGTAATAACAACCAATGTTCAGTGAGCACTGAACATTGCGTAATCTTCACAATCATCTGATATAAGTCATATCTTTATTCCCATTTCATAGATGAAAAAACTGAGGCCTTGAGTTACACATAGGAACTGAAGTACATACAAATAGTTAGTGGCAGAGCTATATTCAATCTGGCCGCACTTGGCTGCAGGATGTATGCTATCAATCACTTATTTACACCAGCTCCAGATGGACCCGCAAAGGTGAAACGGACACAAACACAGCGGTTTGTCAGGTTCTTTGACAATTGGATCAGGAAGCCAAGTGTGGCATGTCATGTCCTCATGGTTACACAACTTTTGTACATGCACTGTCTCTCAACTCAGTAGGCTGATTTCTGTTTACCACAGAAGGCAGGAGATTCTTGAATCTTAATTCGGTTTTTAGATTCCAAAGGCCTAACTTTTGCACACTCCATCACAGGTAAGCAGAAAGATAGCAAACTAGGAAAATCATATTATTTTTTAATATTTTATACTTACACTGTTAATTATTATATTATTCCATAAGATCATTGTTATGAGTTTGTCACCTTGCCTAACACACTTTGATGTGTTTTAGAACAGCCTAGTTTGGTAAGTCATTTCCAATCAGAGAACCTCAGCTGAACCTCATCCCAAACTTCCAGTTTCCAGCTGCAAAAACAGGAAAATTAATGACACTATGACTACCTGGTGTTTGTAATACATTTTTGTTCTGAGCAGTTCAAAGTATTTCATGGGCCCAATGGTAGGTTTAGAAGAAGTAGGACATATCCCAAGAGAGACATCTTGTCTAGTGCTTTTTGTTGGATTTCTAAGTGCCAAAGCTAGCACTTAAAAAAAAAGCAAATTTCTCCCCAGGAGTTTTCCCAGATAATTCTGTACGTGTGAATGTTTGAAATAAATCTGTACTTGGTAGTCCTTAAAAACAAGAACCAATTTTGAATCAAGTGACTGACTCACCTGCCTTTATTAAAAAGACAAAAGAGAGCCATCCCTGAAAGTCTAGTGGTTAAAGCGTGGCACTCTCACTGCTTTGGTGGCCTGGATTCGGTTCCCGGTCGTGGAATCACACTACCCGTCTGTCAGTTGCCATGCTGTGGCAGTGGCTCACATAGAAGAACTAGAAGGACTTAGAACTAGAGTATACAACCATGCACTGGGACTTTGGGGGGGAACAACAAAGAAACAACCTCCAAACCCCTAGATGGACCTATCATCATAGGCACGGTGGGGGCAACTGATAAAAGGGACAACAGATACACATCTTATTACAGAAAGAGAATTTATCAACAAGAGAGCAACAGCAAAGCCAGAGAATGAAAACTGTTCCTTAAATCTTCCTTAAATACAAGAGTGAATTTGTGTAATGCAATGATGAACGATGATGTGGACCAGACCTATGGGGAAATTGCATGAGCAATCAGCCATCGTCCAAATATCCAACCTTCTAAATAGTCAACAAAAAATCCAAGACCAGTCTCCTTTTCTGTTTCTTAAGATTGCATAAAACAGAAATGGAAATAAGTAGCCCCAAAATTAATGTCACTGTGCAGATGCTAAATAAGTCAGCAATTATGGGAAAGGATTCACCACTAGCTGGAACAACAAAGAAGAGGCAGAAAGTGTTTAAAGCCTGCAGAGATGGGTAAAAACATTCCCCTGATTGCAGCCAGTGCATGCCAGTGATGACTCAGGAATAAAATACTGACTATCCAACAAAGGAAACCAACCTTCTTTTGTCAGGTAACGAAGACCCTGAAAAGATCATCAGATTGTCAGTCCCACTGTGAGCAGTACAGTCGGCCCTCTGGATCCACGGATGCAGAACCTGTGGATATAGAGGGCTGACTGAGGGACCTGAGCATCCACTGGACTTTGGTATCCGCAGTGGGTCCTGGAACCATCTCCCCGGCAGATACTGAAGCAACTCGCCATCGCTAACAGCAGTATATTTGTTTTGTTTCATGTTCTACATTAATTCAAAAGTTCCAGGCCTAAAATTGGGTTGTAAAAACAGAAAACACAGTTAATAATACCTCTAGATTTAGAAATGTGACTTGTATTGATATCGCCCAGACACCTACTTATGATCCATCCACACCTGAACCAAAGCAAAAACGAGAAAATTGTCTAGGGACCTCCAAGTCAAATTTTTATTACACTCTCTTGTGAAACCACTCGTGGAGTCCTTGAATTTAGTATAAACCAAAGGTACAGAAATTAGTGTCTAAACACACTTAAGAAGATAGCCCCTACTTTATACAGAAAAATTCTGTCATTTAAACTGAAGTGCTTTCTTTCCTTTATAAACCCTGGCTTATTTGCAGGATTTATCTTTACACCTAAAAGACATCAATTAACTTTTCTGTAGCCTTACAAATAAATGACATTTTGTTTGCAAGCTCAATAATCATTTCCTTGAGATACTTTGCTACATAACCTCTGTTGTTGTTAGCACCGTCTCGTCAATTCCGACCCTGTGTACAGCAGAGGCGAACCATGCCTGGTTTTTTTCCCAGAAGAATTTAGAAAGACCGCCCTGAATTTATACTAGCATATACAGTTCTGCTGAGTGAAATAATAATGCTCTAAGATCTGTCAAAAAGATCTGGTTTCAACGAGCCGATGGTGTAAGGGACAAGCCGACTGGCCGAGGAAGGAACTGTCTGTGCCTCTGTGCTGGTGACAAATCCTCTATCTGTGGGAAGATCCTCCCCCCTGATGGCCAGTCACTGACGGGATGTTGCAGAGGATGGTGAAATGTTCTTAGGTTTGATATCGGAGTGATTTATAGCACCAACTGTTAGAACGGAGGCTGCGAGCCCACTTATTCACTGAACCAAACTCCCAGACTGGAGTGGTTCTGAAACGCGTCTACGCTGTTCAGGGATCTGCAGTTCTCACCCCAAAAGCCAGCAGCTGAACCCTCAGACAGGCAACAAAAACACGTGGTTGCATCTCTGTTATTACTATTATTCTAAATTACAGCACTTTTCTCTCATTATTCTTTTTCCTGTTAAATACATACAAAGAATTATAATAATGCTTCTCTATATGCTTATAAAGAAATATATTTTAAAAAAGGATTTTCAATGTTCAGCTTTAATTTTAAAATTTAACGAAAATCAGTCAGCATTTTGGATTCTAGAACTTTTTTATTTTAGGTATGTTTTTTTTTGGTCAGAGAGATTGGCCCTGAGCTAACATCTGTTGCCAATCTTCCTCTTTTTATTTTTTCCTCCCCAAATTCCCAGCACATAGTTGTATATCCTAGTTGTAAGTCCTTCTAGTTCTTTTATGTGGGATGCTGCCACAGCATGGCTTGATGAGTGGGATATACGTCTGCGCCCAGGATCTGAGCCGGCAAACCCCAGGCTGCCAAAGTGGAGTGCTTGAACTTAACCACTACACCACCAGGCCAGCCCCTAGAATCTTAAGTAAATGTGATTCTGTCTACTTTAGAAACTCCTGGTTTATGATGTCAACTCCTAGCAGTCTTTCTAATTACTAGACATGAGTTGTAACAAAAATTGTTTTTCAAAAACCTTACACACAGACACAGGACAAGATCAACTAAGATGAACAGAAATCTATTGCAAAAATTTTGGAGGTATTTCAAATCACCCTATGGCTGATGTAACTGGAAGGAGAAAAATAACTTTTAACTTTCCCATACTTGCTAGTAAGAAAGTAAAGCTGGCTTGCCACCTAAAGGAAAGTAGAGGAGGAAGAAGGGAAGAAACCCCCCAAACCCTAAGCCTTGTTTCCCCATCTGTCCGCTGAATTAAAGACCCAAGATACTCATGGGCTAAAGTAGGCACACAATCCTCTACTAGACGAGTCTCCTTTTCTATTTTCAAGGCAGCCCAAGCATTAACTCTGATCTCTCTCCTGTCCCTATTTTCAGACTCTCCACTCCCAGAAACTATGGCAGGAAATAGGGGCTAAATCCAACGTTCTTCTTCATTGTCCCCCCTACTCTCCATGTTGGAGTGCCAAAATCGTGTCTTCCCAGACTCCCCAATAGTGAGGGGCGCACATGAGATGGAGTCTGACTAATAAGTAGAGAGTCTGCTGGGCATTTGGAGAAAGCCTTTGCTTTCCTACTACAGGCATTCCCTAACCCTCTTTCCTTCCTTCCTTCCTCCTTGTACTTGAATGTGGATGTGATGGCTGGAGCTGCAGCAGCCATTAAGAAAAGAACAAGAGAATAACACAGACTTTGGCCTTGGCAGCCCTGAGCTTCTGAACCAACATCTTGACGTGTGGATTTCCTGTGGTACCAGCCACACTTTCCTGCTACTGAACACAATTCCCGAAAGATATATCTCCAAAAGTATGGAGTGTTAGATACCATTTACTGATCACTCACTGTGTGCCAGGGACACTGTGAAAAGTACTCTATATTCATTGTTTCACTTATTTCTCATGACAATCCTGGGACACACATACTATTATTACTTTCATTACCAAAACACGGACATCAAAGCACAGAAAGCCGAATGGTCCTGCTCGGGGTCACATGCTTAGCAAGAGCTGAAACTGGCTGCAGGGAGTTTGAGCCCAGAGCCCTGGCTCGGATCCACCCCAGCACCATGTCTTGGCCTGGAGGTGGGGCCCCGAGGGGAAGTCAGGTCAGCAGTCTTGTAGGGACTGGTCGGCAGCCTCCAGTTTCAACAGAAGGGTTAGAAATGATCCTGTCCTCCCCCAGCAGACTCACTTTGGCAGGATCTCTGCCTGGCTCTCAGAGTTGATGGGGGGCTGTCCATCACCCCACCCTGCAATGGCAGACTAGAGCAGGTCTGTGCTGGGATGTGAGTGGGGAGAGCATCACCCCCTTTCTGAAGCCAGAGTTTCTCACTGAGGATGAATAATTTAAAAAAAAAGCCAAGCATGGAAACAAAGGAAGAAAAAAGAAAAAATGGTAGAAGAAACATAAGAGGAAAGTACAAGGGAAAAAGGGAAGAGAAAGAAAAAGAGAAGACAGCAGAGAAGAAAGACAACAATAATATGGAGCTATGGAAAAGACAGTGCAGAAAAAAGGAATCAATCAGTAAAGCTGAGATGTCAACAGAGAAACCAAGAGAAAGACAGACTACAAGGAACATAGAGTGGGATTAGCAAAAGAAAGTCTGCGCTGGAGGGAGTCAGTGGATATGGATATTGTGCAATTGATCTTGTGGAGAACTGAGCTAATGATGCTGAACGCAAATATGAGAACTTCCTGCCTGTTTTGTAGGAAGATAATGAAGAGACGATGAGGAAAGACAAGATGCTCGATCTGGAGGACAGGAACCAGAGCCCACTTCAGGATGCCAGCCCTGCCTTCCTCTGAGGACGAACATCTACTGGGTCTTCACCGTGTCCTCAGCAGCTGCCCTACTGCGCTTCACACACAGTACTGCACTTCGTGCCCACAGACCAACACCCCGGGGTGGACGGCATTATTACTCCCTTCACAGACGAGGACAGTGAAGTTGAGAAAGGTTAAGTATCTTTTCCAAGTCACAGAACAGTGAGAACCAGAACAGGGCCTTGAAGCCACACCTCTCAGACTCCAGGCCCCAGCTCGGAAGGCTCAGTGCAGATTTTGCCAGTAATCAAAATCACGTTTCATTACCAATGTCCAAGGTAGGCTGGAAGGACTCAACATGTTTCAGGAAATATAAGAATTGCATCCCCTACACTCACCCTTAAATATATATACTTCATTGCAAATACAAAGAAAACATCCTGAAAGGGGGGATTCAGGATTTAAAAATACAAGACAAAACAGGATTTCTGTCTTACAACTTTCTCTGCAAAGCTAATTTCAGCAGACAATGAAAAAAAATTAAAGCTATTGAAAGAAAACGAATCCAGGAATTTTATACTAGGCTCCTGGCCTTCATGAATAAATGCAGGAGACACACATTGGCAGGACTGAGAATGGGCACCAACCCACCTCTCCACAAACACTCTTTGAAACCGAATAAAACAAACAAATAATTTAAACATCTATTTCAGCGGATGAGTAAATAAGTCAAAATTAAAACCCCTCAAATGTGCAGTTCTTACAAAAGACCTACAGATGGCTCTAAAATAAACACAGAGTTAGGACTAAATAATTGTTTTAACACAATTCTTCTGAAAAGAAAAATAATGGTAAGAAACAAATTAACTAAAATAGTCTGTTGCATAAATCCTGGTTATGGTATTAAAGATGGAGAAATGAGTATAAATGAAAGCATGTAAAGTAAATGTAAGCCAAGTTTCTATAGCAAGGAGTCAGAGGGCATAACACCCCCATTATAAGATATATTTATTTTTATTTTATTATTTTTTTTAAAGATTTTATTTTTTTCCTTTTTCTCCCCAAAGGCCCCCAGTACATAGTTGTATATTCTTTGTTGTGGGTCCTTCTACTTGTGGCATGTGGGATGCTGCCTCAGCGTGGTTTGATGAGCAGTGCCATGTCCGAGCCCAGGACTTGAACCAACGAAACACTGGGCCGCCTGCAGCGGAGCGCGCGAACTTAACCACTCGGCCATGGGGCCAGCCCCAAGATATATTTATTTTTAAATATCAGCTTTGTTTACTTAGAAAAAAATGAACATTTTAAAATTATTAAAGTTATTTAAAAATTAACTTTTTACCTAAAAACATGAAATATAAAAATTAAAAAATGTGCAGAGATTTTTCTCTGGTAAAATTAGTTGCAAACAATGTAACATTTCAGACAAAAAATACTGAAAAGGAAAAAGATGTACAATTTAGGTGAAAGATAAGATGTCCATTACCAATATCTCACAGCATGAAATTTGTACATCAAAATGAATGGATTGAGGACTTTAAGAAAAAAGAAGTAACTGATGAAATCACACTAGTGTCCAGATATTTTTAATCCATTTATTTCAGGAGAAAGAATACAGAGGATTTGTTTATATAATAGACAATAATTTAATTAAATTAAAATATAGGCCCTACAAAGAGTAATTTTTTTCTTAAGAATTCATGGTTCAACTAAAGAGTTTTGAAAAAAAAGGTGAAGATATATTGGGCCAAAAGGAAATCTCAACAATTGCCCTAAGGAAAACCAATACCTCACAAACCACTAGTGTGGTTGATTATCTGACCACAAGGCAGTGGAAAAAAAAAGTCAATAATAAATCTCAATAGAGACAAAGTTTGTTAAACATTTAAAAGTACTATTCTCAATCGTCATTCTATCAAAGAAGAAGCCAAAACATCATTAGAAAATCATGACAGTCAGCCAAAAGTATGTTCAATGTGCATCTTCAAAAAATTGCATTAATGTAAAAGGAAAAATAAATGAATCATGCTTTAACCAATAAGATTCATAGAAAAACAAAGATTGATCATAAGGAAAGCAGGAAAGATATTAATGAAATAAAAAAGGACAAATGAAAAACAGCATTACTGCTCAACAAATCCAAGAACTGGCCTTTTGGAAAGAAAAAATAACAAAACATCAAATAAAGAAAATAAAAAGAAAACACGAACAAAATTAATTATAAATATTAAGGCAATACAAGGTATTTTTAGAGTATTAGGAAACCTATGTCTACTCTATATCTATATATTAGAGTTAAATATATAACTATATATAACAACTGGCCAATAAATTCGAAAATCTTATGAAATAGACATGGTTCTGGGGAATATAAATGAAAAAAATTAAAATAGAAAAACTTATCAAAGAACTACCTCTCAAAAAGGCTTTAAGAGTCAGATGGTTTCCCACAAACTTACAAGGAGAGCGATCCCAAGTGCCTCCAGAGAAAAGAAAAGTTGCAAATTTTTACAATTTATTTTGCGAATTTAACACCATTTGATACAAAAACTGGCAGAGATGGAGGCCAATTTCAAGGACAAATGAATCTGGGTTAGGAAGTCTGACTCTTCATTTACTCCCTCTTCTGTCTCATACATGAGGAATAAATGAAATAAACCATAAAGAAGAATTTAAAAGATTCTGTTTATCTGCTATAAGGACACAATTAATGCCAGCTAGCTGCTGCATCAATAACATAGAACAAACACACACACGTTCACATTCAGTGAAAGGAAGTATAAATCTCACTCAAGAAAATAAACACAAAGACATAAATAAAATATGCTAAAACTAAACCAATAGCATATTAAAGAAATAAATTTAATTCACGAATATAAGCAGAGAATACTATTGCGACCTATTACTCTAATAAATCATATCAACATAGTATGCGAAACTATATATTAATCTCAACACATACTGAGAAAATACCCAAATCCCATTCTCAACAAAACATTTATAAAACCAAACTCACTGCATATCCTCAATGAGGAAAAGCAAAATTAACAAAAAGTGAAACAAAAGGGGGGAAAAAAAAGAATCCAGAGAAAATCAGGACCTAGGCAGAAAGTTTAGTGTCATTCTTGATATTTAATAGTTTTGAATGGTTAGCTAATATAATAGAAATAATATTAGTTGTGATATCCGTTTCCATATTTTTAATACATTCCATATGTCTAAATTCACTTAATCCTAGCAACAAGCTGGTGATTCTGGGTTGTTACCCCTAAGTTCAGATGAGGAAACTGACCTCACCAAGATTAAGAAACATAATTTCACCTGCTCAAGGCCACCCAGGTAAAAATGGCGTAGAGGCAGGACTGGAACTGAAGCCAGCCTGACTCCAAAACCTGAACTTACAATGACCAGTTTGTACCAGCCTCCAATAAGAACAAACAAGAAAAATACTCAAATGAACACAGACGACTGTTACTACCGTCAGGCACCATGTATATATTCCAAAAACCAAACAAGGTAATGAGTTATAACATAATGTGAATTAAATACTCAAATGAACAGAGACAAGTATTACTACCGTCAGGCGCCATGTATACATTCCAAAAACCAAACAACGTAATGAGTTATAACATAATGTGAATTAAATACTCAAATGAACAGAGACGAGCATTACTACCATCAGGTGCCATGTACATATTCCAAAAACCAAACAACGTAATGAGTTATAAATAATGTGACTCGAAGAGGCTAGAGATAAAACATACAAAAGAAAAACATGCAACAACAATAGCTCTGTTATAAATACGCAACAGTCAGTTAAAGGTACAATGTTATTAGAAAAATAAACAAATATTTACTATTCCAAAAAATAAATTGAAACCAAAAAGTATAGAAATAAAGACATACCTAAAACTTTATTATGACTGTAAAAGGGAGATCTGAATAATTCAGAGACACATTTTCTTGAACGAGAAAAACCAACTGTTATATAAAGGAAGCCAAGATTCATACAAGTGTCCTAAGTTGTCAGTGGGATTGTTTTTGGAACATGGCAAAATGGTTCTAAATTTTATCTGGAAAAATGAATAGGTAAGAATGTTTAAGAAAATGCTTAAAAAGTAGAGTGATACTGTAATGTTAAAACAGAATAACAGTTGACAGAATAATAGAGTCTCTAAACTGAAAGTCTCTAAAAGAGACTTTCATAAATGCAACAACTTAAAGAATGCAAAACAAATTGTTTTTGCAGGAGATGGAATAATTAAATGAGACTGGGTAAGTGGGATCCCTATAAAAATTGAATTTAGATCCTTGCACTGAATGCCAAAATAAATACTAGTTGGTTAGACATTAACGCTAAAAAATGAAATGGGAAAATGCTGGATGAAAATGTAAGCTGGTAATTAATAGATTTTGAGAGACGAAAGGACTTTCTGACCTGGGGTCCATGGATGACCCCATGGTACAGCAAATCCCTGCCATGTGAGGATTCGGCTCGTTTTAGGGGGAAAGCGTACATAGTTTTCAACGGCATTCATTCATAAAATTCTCTGAGAGGTACCAAAACACGAGGTATGACTAATTGAAGAATTTATAAAGGACACATAAATTTGACAAATAATAATTTAAAGATAAAGAAAAAAATCTCTCTCTGTCAAAGCAGTGTGAAGAAAACTTGAAAGCAAATGACAAGTTGATAAAATATTTGTAGTAACTATGGCCAAGAAGTGATATATTGAGTATTCAATATAAAAGAAAATATCATATACATGAAAAATGTTACCAACATAAAAGATTAGTAGGTGATCTGCAGAGCATTCATAGCATTACTACCCTTTTGAGTAACTTGGCGACACATTTCTGAAACTCAATTTGAATATTACTTCTTGCAATTCAGGAATTTCTCAACACCCAATTTCCAACAAGTGAACAGAGACAGCAGACACAAAGACCTAAAACCTTCTTTAATCTAAACTTGCTTGGTCGCAGGTTGGATAAAGCATTATTTGGTTAAAAAGTATGATAAAAAGCTAATGGGAGGGGCTGGCCCCATGGCCTAGTGGTTAAGTTTGGTGCGCTCTGCTTTGACAGCCTGGGTTGAGCTCTCAGGCACAGACCTATTCCACTTGGCAGCAGCCATGCTGTGGTGGTGTCCCACACACAAAATAGAGGCAGACTGGTACAGATGTTAGCTCAGGGCGAATCTTCCTCAGCAAAAAAAAAAAAAAAAAAAATCTAATGGAAGAGGGATGACAAAATGAACAACAGGATCTGAAGGGAAAGCAACATGCAGACTGAAGATGATAAAACAGGAAATGTTCTCACAATAAATACATTGTGTACGCTAAGAATATTTGGAACCGCATCACAGCATGAGGAGTTATTGCACTGTTGAAGCAGAAAGTTGATAGTGTAGGGAGACTTTAGATTTTTGTTTATAGATTTCTGCAAGATTTATATATACTTTTTGCAAAGACTATGTATTATCCTAGTGATGATAATCTAACTTTAAAAACGCTTCTATTGCGGGGGCTGGCCCCGTGGCCGAGTGGTTAAGTTCGCGTGCTCCGCTGCAGGTGGCCCAGTGTTTCGTTGGTTCAAATCCTGGGCGCGGACATGGCACTGCTCGTCAAACCACGCTGAGGCGGCGTCCCACATACTACAACTAGAAGGACCCACAACGAAGAATATACAACTATGTACCAGAGGGGCTTTGGGGAGAAAAAGGAAAAAAATAAAATCTAAAAAAAAAAAAAAAAAAAAAACGCTTCTATTGCTAACAATATTGGTGGTTATGGGATTGCTCTTCCTAGGATCTTTCCGTGTTAAATATCTGTTCCCAAGAAGTTAGTGGCAAATGGAATCAGTGGGTTGTGTGCAAGGACCACTAGGACGAAAAGGCTCTTAAACTAGATTTCAAAGACCAGCACATTGTTTTTTAATTTGGAAATCAGTCGAAGATGGATAACTTTTAATTTTGCCAAATAAGAATATCATCATTTCATACAATGAAGAAAACTTTATACCAAAATAATATGTAATTTCCAAATAAGTTGCTTTAAAAAATTTTTTTAAACTACAAAATATATCTTTATTTTTAAAATACCCTACACCACATTACCATTATTATTTTTCTTTGCCTGGTGATCCTTGAACAGTCTCACTAAATAGCATCTCTATAGACCAGATGGTCTCTGGGCAACCTTCCAATGTTATGATTTCTCAGACAAATTGATAATTATTTTATATTCCAGGTAAGGTATCGCATGTAATTGAGAGTTTTAGCACACCGAAAATTATAAAATTGAATACATCTGCTATGGAAAACGAGACTATCAGATGTCAACTCCAATGGCACCTAAATTCAGAGCAACGAACCAGAAGTCAGCCTGACTAACTGGACCACTCCCACAGCACGCTCTCTCCGGGAAGCTCTCCACAACCGTCTCTCAGGTCAGCTGTGAAGGTTTCCGATGGTAAATAACAAGCAGACTCCTCTGAGAGCCTACCTTAAATTTCACTCCAATTCTTTCCTTCTCTCCCTGGTTGCTTACCGAGTTTTTCAGATAAACTAGCATATCCACTGAAGACAGAAAAATAAAGTTTTTATTGTATTCTTTCTGACTAGATGAACAATTTTCATCTTTCAAGTGATGCCCAACCAGATTTCAATCACATACGGACATGTTTCTAAATTTGTTGTAGGAATAAAAAAAATACTATGGATCATCCAGGCTTTTCCTCCTTCTCATTTGGCCTTCTATTGCCTAAGCCTAGGTCATCAATGCAGGCACTGATGCAAAAGGTGAAATTTGGTTAATGTAGTGATCAAACAATAACTCAGTAAAAACTCAAGAACCAAGTAGAAGTGGGACCACTTTTATGACTCCCGTCTCAGCAAAAAGGCTATCCTCTCACTGATAGGCTGGCCTTATCCTTAGATCTGCTGTTACTCAGCCTTTCCTATCTTTTCCTCACCATCCCTTTCTACCACAATATCGCCCTTTGTTTCCTCTTCTCTTTCAGAGCGCGTGGCATTGGGTGTAACGAGCTCTAGTCCATGTGCCCCCTCACTGGCATGTGTGCTCCGCTGGAGCCAGGTTCAGAGCATCACACACAGTTGTGCTCAACCTGCTCTACCAGGCCTGGCAGCTCTGGCACGGAACATGCATTCAGAATGTTTGGAAACAATTTGAATTACATCAAAACTATGATGAATTACATCAAAACTACGATGCTAAGGATTGCAACTGCGACTGTCAGATGCATTACAATTTCAGAGATGTGAAAAAAGTCTATTTAAAATAAAGAAATGATGGTAACAAGCATGACTCAATAATTATTTCTTCAATGAATCAATCAACATTTGGAGTTAAGACTGAACTTCTTGACACTACGCCCCACTAACCACAGATACCTGAACAGATGCCTCTCCATACTTTTGCATAACCAAAGGAAGCATTCATTCATTATACAAATATCTGATTGCCTACTATGTGCCAAACGCTGTTCCTGGTGCTGGTTCTACTAGAGCACAGCCACTTTCAAGACAGCTTAGAATCTACACGTTTTTTTAATTGAGATCTATGGGCCACTTGCAACTGAATCACCCAGATTCTTTTGAGGGCTTTGAAATCTGCATTTTTAATCAAGATCCTGTATGACTCCTATGTGCACTAAAGCTGAAAAAAAATCTTCAAAGGATAGCTAAACTCCTTCTTCTCTGTCAAGTCTTCCTGAGTCAGCCTGTTCAGTCTTCTCGCCTTCTTCATACTCATGGCCCTTACACTTCGTAGCAGCCATTTGTAGTTAACCACATCTTGTTGTAGCTCTGAAAACAGAAAGATGAGGCAGAGTGATGGTGGGCTCCCGCGTTACAGTGCCTTGAGATCAACTTCAGATCTGTCACTCACTCCCTGTGCACGTTTCTCAGCCTCACCTTCTGCACCTGAAACACGGTGATAGTGCCCGCCTCACAGTGCTGCTTTGAGGAGAAAATGAGATCACCGAGGAAAGCACTCACCTCGGTTCTGGCACAGAGCAAGCATTCAATGAACGCTGACTGCTGCTTCTACTTTTCATCATTTTGTTTTTTATTTTACCTTTTTGCCCTCTTATGCACTATGTCCGCCCTCAACTGGGGCCAATGGCAAGAAGACTCTTCTGTCTCATACACAGTATGTCGCGGTCAGATGTGCTATGATCCTTACTGGGGAGAATGATACTAGCAGGCCTTGCAGGCACATTGTTTTTCTGGATATGCAAAGAACATAAACCTTTACTCATCTGAGTTACACATACGGTTGCTCAATAAGACTCAGAATCATCACAAATAGAGAAATAAAAACTTAATCCAAGATGGTGAGACATAAGCCAATCTTCTAAACACAAAATATCTTTCCTTTTGGGCTGCATGTTCTCTTCCATGTGTCACAGTTTATTTCACTATGAATTTGTTGCTTTGAGTTTTTGACACATCAAATGCCATAATCGACTTGTTGATGTCAGGATGAAGAAATTTTACCTGCTAGTGAAAGGACATGCTTTTCAATCTGTCATTTTTATTTCTCTTATTTACTTTTCATGCAGACTGATGGCCAAATGTATTGCAATCAAAATTACTTAAAAAAGAGAGAGAGAAAGAATGCTGGAATCAACTAAGTACAAATACTAGATTCTAGTGTTACTAGGAACAATTATGCTCTTCTGAGCAAATGACACAAGAATGTCCTAGAAGTAAAAGATTATAGATCAAGACAATGTGGACACAGGCAGGACTGTTTCAAAACAGCCCCAGAGGCTGACCTGGCAGCATAGTGGTTAAGTTTGCACACTCAGCTTTGGTGGCTTGGGGTTCGTGGGTTTGGATCCCGGGCACAGACCTAGCACCGCTCATCAAGCCACATTGTGGAGGCATCCCATATAAAATAGAGGAGGAGTGGCACAGATTTTAGTTCAGTGACAATCATCCTCAAGCAAAAGGAGGAAGATTGGTACCAGATGTTAGCTCAGAGCCTATCTCCCACACAAAGAAAACAAAAACAACTCAGCCCAAGAACACTTGGTATAAAAATAGGTTTGAATTTTAACTGGGTTTCAACAGAGAGTTTAGGAATATATCTGAGAATCTTCCAATACAAAGATAGTGATATTGGATGAAGCCATATAATAAGTGATTTTGTATAACAGACTGAAGTATGTTTTGATTAAAGTCATTAAGTAGCAGACTATGATGTGAAACTATAAAGGACCCTGAAAAAAAAGTCAGCTTCTTTGATTCCCAGAAGGAAAATCAGATTTGACAGTATTTTGGGTGCTACCATAGATACCATCAAGAACAAAAATTTCCTGGCAGTGAATAAAATCCACAAACCCTCAAGAGATTAAATTTAAATACTAAATTTTACCTACTTCTTGTAACCCACTAATACATTAGTAGATTTTCTAAGCAATCTTATGGGGTAACTTCATAAAAGTTAATTTGTTATGAACACCCTATTTAAATTAAAGGACATGGCAGTAGATGAGCAATTTATAACGTAAATAATTCCATATTCTTTATTCTCTCTAAAAATGTAAATGTCTCAGTCATTTACAGCAGTCCTGATCTCGGTGGAAAGCATTTTCTAAGGATTGATTAATAAGCTGCTGGGGGAGCAGATACACTAAAGCACAGCCAGTCACTGCAGGAGAAATTCGCTATAGGTCTTATTGCAAGGCCTGCAGGCCCAGGAATCTTGCTCCACTGGGAATTTGTGCTCCTTCTAATTCTCAGGATCCCATGGGAAGAAGAGAGGGTGTCCATTTCAATAATGGTATGCAATCCACCTAAGAGCTCAGCCAAGAAACCAGAACTCAGCCTTGAGTTTCTCCTTTCTCCCAAAGCACATTCTCTAGTTCATTCCCTGTTTGCTGTACCTGCAAAAAGCACAGCAGAGCTAACCCCCTCTCTCTATCCCAAACACCATCACCTTGACCAGGCTCCCCTCATCTCTCCTGAACCACGGCAACAGTTTCCAAACGGTTCACCTGCCTGGCTCCCACACCACCCTTTCTCCAGGGAGATGCTGAAATGGTCTTTAAAAGATTAATCAAATCATGCCTCCTCCTTAAAAGACGCCACAGATCTCTATCATGCTTGCTTACTATGATGCCTTTTGTGATCTGGACTTTTCCAACTCCTCAACTCACATTAGCCACACATACCTTATTTCACAAACCCAGTAACCTGGTTCCAACTCCACGGTCTTCCCAATTTGCTCCTCCCTCTCCCTGGCACGCTCAGTCCAGCTCTCTACAAGGCAGGCTCCTTCTCATATTTCAGGCCTCAGCTAAAACGTCACCTCATCTAAGATGTATTTTCTTTACTGTTCTATATAAAATACTTCCTTCATGAAATTATTCTCCATTATTCTATTCTGTTTATATGGTTCTTAGTACTTACCATTTGTTTTTCTATAGCTTGCCTTGCCAAATAGGATGGAAGTTCCATGTCTGTCACAGCATAGGACCCCTCACCTCGTAGACCATTAATACATGTCTGTTGGATGAACAAATGATTCCATCTAAGGTCTATTTTAGCAACACCCATATTCTCTTTATATGCCTTTCAGAGGTGAGAAAAATGAGTTGAGATTCGAAGGTTCCTTTCAAAATCCCTTGAGAAGAACATCTATCTTTTTCTTTTTGCTGGGCTTAATCTAGGAGAAGCTTCCTACCTTGTATTTTCTGAGTGGTATCACTGTTTATAGAATTTTCAGGCAGTGTCCTTTGAGATGGGATTCTTGTCAAGGTGACAGAGGATGACATATCACAGATAATGATATAATTGCTATGAAATTAGTCAAATACCAGAGAACACTGTAAAGGGGTTCCCCACCCCCAATCTTTAAGAATTACTACTTAGGTTAGATCAGAAATTGGAGATTTATAACACGAGACATTTCTAACATATAACATATGACACTTGAAAATGATACTTGACCAGCTAAACAAGGAAAAACTCGGGATTGCAATAGGACTGAGAACTATTCTTCTTAAGAACCAATCTATTATTACAGTAATAAGAGCAAAATATGTTCAGTGAATAATCTATTTTTAAAAACACAGCTAAGCAAAAGAGGCGGGTTAACAATCACCTAATAACTTCTCTGTCCTCAGTTCAGTCTCTGGGCGACTCAACCATCTACCAAGCTTCTTAGTTTCCTCATCTCAGAAAAGGGATGGAAAACACTGGTGAAACCTCACGACAATCCAAGGTGAGTGAAGCTGTTGACAGGGGCTTTTCCAGGAAGAAAGGACACCTTTGGAAGCTGCATAGTTTTAAACCATTAACCATTAGTTAAGGCACAAAACTGAGTCCAGTGAAAATTGGCTTCTACATAATTTGAACTTGAAAAGTGCTAGAGGACACAGTGTATTGTCTGTGTGTATGCAGACATAACAAAGCTATTTCCACGCGCAGTCCTGGCAGAAGGCCCGTAGTAACTGCTCCGTGGGTCTGGTTACAATTATTTCACGATAGGGAATAATCCAGGACAGTACATCCCTTCTCGGTCCGCTCGGCCTCCAGTGGAAACGTGTGCTGTTTTACCCCACAAACCTCCTTTCGGCTCTCCTTCCTGCTCACATTTTCATTCTCCTCACCCTAAGCATTCCAACCATTCACCCCAGGAAGCTCAGCTACATTCTAAGCCCAAACTACACCACAATACATAAGAAACTCAATGAGTGTGTGGAGGGCAGGGTGTGTGATAGCTCCTTCTTTCCCTTGTAATTATACACAATCTGGGCAGATATGCCTGTATTCTCACTATTTGTTCACATGCTTTCCAGGTTCAAACCGAAATAAACAAAACTCTCCTAAAAGGAAAGAGCTGGGACGTCCTCTGCCATTTTACCTCCATAACCAGACACATTTGTGCTCCCCGCCCACTGCAACATTTCCTACAGCTGAACGTGGCCCTTGGGAGAAGTTATAATGGAACATTTTATACTGAAATGTGTTCTTAATTAAAACAAAGAAGATAAGAATAGTTTACAGGATATCAGGACTAAGATGCTAACCCCAATATTTAGAATTATTTATGTCTATCAAATCCTTCTTATGTGGCCCTCCCTTCAAGATGGTCAGTTCTAGAACTCTGAAGCCCCTCAGTTAGTTACTTTATCTCAGCTTGCAGAAAACTCAAGACTCCCCCTCAACTGTGCCTCTGCATGGTATTCACTTCCCACAATAATCGTATCCTAAATATTCTGGCTGTTTTCCCTGCATTGGAAATATAGAAAGGTAAAACAGAGATCATAACAAAAGGTGAAGCAAAGACATCAAGTGGTTGATCAATGAGAAATGCATAAAATTCCTATAGAAGGACTTTTTAGATTTATAAGAATTTCCTGAATAAAGAACTTTCAGGACGGTTTTTTGAAATCAACAGCACATGGTGTGAGTCATCCTGCGGCTCAACACGTCTTTAATTCTGCACACACTGAACTTCCCGGGTCTCACGTGATCCCTTCCACCAAAGACCAAAGGTAGAGGGACTTCTCTCGGAAGCTAAGGGAGGGAATAACACCATGTCCTTATTTTACCCAGGTTAGCCCAGTCCTGAGGAATGAGAAGGAAACTAGGTAAGAGATGAGTTGAGGCGGCGTGGGGAGAAGTCACTAATCAATATCAACTGGAGGAACTGAAAGATACAAATAATTAATATAGAAAATTGAGCAATTCTGTTAACCTCATTTCCCTTGTACAAAAAATAAGAAGGTGGGACTAGATGGATTGATTTAATGTTTGGGTAGAATTGACCTTGTTCAAAACATTGTGCTTAGGTGTCATGGAAGATATAAAAGCGCCATGGCAATACTTTCTTTGGAGGAGAGGAGCCAAGATGGCGCCGTGAGTAGTCCTCTTTGTCTCTCGCCCTTCGAGTCTACAATTATTTGGACACTTATCGCTTGACAAAGGATATCCAGACAGCATCTCAGGACGTCTGAGACACCCACGCGACTATACATCGGAAGGCGGATGCACTTTCCTCCGGGAGGATGTGGAAATAGGTGAGGGCTCTCCGACCCCGACGGGCAGCCTGGTACCCGCAAGCGGCTTTCTTCCAACGGACGCCCCCAGAGGATCCACGCACGTCTAGGGCAGGAGCGAGAACACAACAGAGGAGCGACGGTGGAAACAGGTGACCAGAACCCTACCTAAACCCCCTGCAATTACTCCTAAACGCAGAGGGAAACTTTGGAGTTGCACACCTGAGCCCGCGGGGAGAGTCTCTCCCCGCCATTGGCGGGGGGATCCAGCCTGGTGCTCGGGGCGCCCGGAGGGTCCCAGAGAGAGACACGGAGGGCACGGAGATCTCCCAGCTGCCGTTGCCCGCCCCGTGGGACTAGGGATTGCCGGAGATCTCGGAGAGGACCGGGGCGGGGGAATTTTCAAAGGCCGGTCCTGCGACCCGGAGGGGAAGCGCCGGAGCTCCGCCCGGGCAGCAGACAAAACTCTCTGTCTGCCATTAGCAGAGGGGCCACGCTGAGCATTCACGGCTCCGGGAGAGGCCCGGAGAGAATCCCTGAGGGCGGGGCGACCCCCAGCTGCCGTTGCCCGCCCCGTGGGGCTAGGGATTGCCGGAGATCTCGGAGAGGACCGGGGCGGGGGGAATTTTCAAAGGCCGGTCCTGCGACCCGGAGGGGAAGTACCGGAGCTCCGCCCGGTCAGCAGACAAAACTCTCTGTCTGCCATTAGCAGAGGGGCCACGCTGAGCATTCACGGCTCCGGGAGAGGCCCGGAGCGAAGCCCTGAGGGCGGGGCGACCCCCAGCTGCCGTTGCCCACCCCGTGAGGCTAGGGATTGCCAGAGATCTCGGAGAGGACCGGGGCCGGGGGAATTTTCAAAGGCCGGTCCTGCGACCCGGAGGGGAAGCGCTGGAACTCCGCCCAGGCAGCAGACAAAACCCTCTGCCTGCGGTTAGCAGAGGGGCCACGCCCAGCATTCACGCTCCGGCAGAGGCCCGGAGAGAAGCCCTGAGGGCGGGGCGACCCCCAGCTGCCGTTGCCCACCCCGTGAGGCTAGGGATTGCCGGAGATCTCGGAGAGGACCGGGGCCGGGGGAATTTTCAAAGGCCGGTTCTGCGACCCGGAGGGGAAGCGCTGGAGCTCCGCTGGGCAGCAGACAAAACTCCCTGTCTGTCATTGGCAGAGGGGCCACGCCCAGCATTCACGGCTCCGGGAGAGGCCAGGAGAGAAGCCCTGAGGGCGGGGCGACCCCCAGCTGCCATTGCCCGCCCCGTGGGTCTAGGGATTGCCGGAGATCTCGGAGAGGACTGGGGCTGGAGAGAGTTCCAGAGACCCAGCTTAGTAGCCTAGGGGGAAACCCTACAGGCTCACAGCAGCCTTAGGGAAAGCCTCTGCACAGCACCAGTAGAAGGCACCCAGCCGCCAGCCACAAGGCTGGAAGACCCCAGGGCAAAAGCAGCATAACTAGGTGTACTAACCACAGACTGTAGAAGATGCCAATAGCTCTCCTGCGACCTATAGAGGACAAGTGAGATTTGGTGGGTGCCGACAGCAACGGAGCGACAAATATAAGTGATCCCACCCCTGGCTGCTGGAAAAGCCCATAACACCGTTGCAGACCCCAAGGAGAGAGCACATCTAGGTGGGCTGCAACAGTAGGCACCTGCAGCCTGAAGCCCCCCTGTGACGGCCCCCACAGCAGAGGAGGGAATCCAAAGGGCCACTGTGGCTACGAAGAGGGGCCCAGGCCCAGTTAGCAACTACGGACAGGGTTCCTGGTTGGTGAAATATAAACAGCTGCTCCTCCCACCGCAGCAGCTGAAACAAGTGAAAGGAGCAACTAAACTCTATCTCCATGCGGAGGCACAAATCAACAACATCAAGCAATATGAAAAAATACATCAAATCTCCAGAACAGAAAGAAAGCAACAAATACACAGAAAACAATCCCAAAGAAAATGAGATGTATAACCTAAATGACGATGACTTCAAAACAGCCATCATTAAGATTCTCAATGAGTTAAGAGAGAATTCTGACCGACAACTCAACGAGTTCAGGAGCTATGTCACAAAAGAGTTTGATACGATAAAGAAGAACCAAACAGAAATATTGGAAATGAAGAACACAATAGAGGAGATTAAGAAAAATCTAGATGCTCTGAACAGTAGGGCCGATAATATGGAGGAAAGAATTAGCAATTTGGAAGATGGCAATATAGAATTGTTGCAGGCAGAGGAGGAGAGAGAAGCAAGACTTAAAAGAAATGAAGAAACTCTCCGAGAATTATCAGACACAATTAGGAGATGCAACGTAAGGATTATAGGTATACCAGAGGGAGAAGAGAAGGAGAAAGGGGCAGAAAACCTATTCAAAGAAATAATGGCTGAGAACTTCCCAAATCTGGTGAGGGAGATGGATCTTCAGGTGACAGAAGCCAATAGATCTCCAAACTTTATCAATGCAAGAAGACCAACTCCACGGCATATAGTAGTGAAGCTAGCAAGAGTCAACGACAAGGAGAAAATATTAAGGACAGCCAGGCAAAAGAAACTAACCTACAAAGGAACCCCCATCAGGCTATCAGCAGATTTCTCAGCAGAAACTTTACAGGCTAGAAGAGAGTGGAATGATATATTCAAAAATCTGAAGGACAAAAATCTACAGCCGAGAATTCTCTACCCAGCGAAAATATCCTTCAAATACGATGGAGAAATAAAAACTTTCCCAGACAAACAAAAATTAAGGGAGTTCATTGCCACAAAACCTCCTCTTCAGGAAATCCTCAGGAAAACCCTCTTTCCTGAAAAATCCAAAAAAGGAAAGGGGCTACAAAACCAAGAGCAGAGGAGATAAGTAGAAGGACAACAACAGAGAGTAGTAGCTCTACATCAGAACAGATTAAACCATGGGACGAGAAACAAAGGAAACTGAAGAAAACCGGAAAACAAGACACAAAATGGGAGTGGTAGGCCCCCACGTCTCAATAATCACTCTAAATGTAAATGGATTGAACTCCCCAATCAAAAGACACAGAGTGGCAGGATGGATCAAAGAACAAGATCCAACAATATGCTGCCTCCAGGAAACACACCTCAGCCCCAAAGACAAACACAGACTCAGAGTGAAGGGATGGAGAACAATACTCCAAGCTAATAATGAACAAAAGAAAGCAGGTGTCGCTATACTAATATCAGACAAGGTAGATTTCAAAGCAAAACAGATAAAGAAAGATAAAGAGGGACAGTATATAATGATAAAAGGGACTCTCCACCAAGAAGACATAACACTTATAAATATATATGCACCCAACACAGGAGCACCAAAATTTGTAAAGCAACTCTTAATAGAACTAAAAGAAGACATCAACAACAATACAATAATAGTAGGGGACCTCAACACACCATTAACACCAATGGACAGAACATCCAGACAGAAAATCAACAAGGAAATAATAGAATTAAATGAAAAATTAGACCAGATGGACTTAATAGATATATATAGAACACTTCATCCAAAAACAGCAGGTTACACATTCTTCTCAAGTGCACATGGAACATTCTCAAGGATTGACCATATTTTGGGAACCAAAGCAAACATCAATAAATACAAGAGAGTTGAAATAATATCAAGCATCTTTTCTGATCATAACGCTATTAAACTAGAAATCAACTACAAGAAAAAAGCAGAGAAAGGTGCAAAAATGTGGAGACTAAACAACACGCTTCTCAACAAACAATGGATCATTGAAGAAATTAAAGAAGAAATCAAATATTATCTGGAGACAAATGAAAATGAGAACACGACATACCAAATCATTTGGGATGCAGCAAAAGCAGTCCTAAGAGGGAAATTCATCGCAATACAGGCTCACCTCACTAAACAAGAAAAAGCTCACGTAAGCAACCTCAAACGACACCTAACAGAACTAGAAAAAGAAGAACAAACAAAGCCCAGAGTCAGTAGAAGGAGGGAAATAATAAAAATAAGAGCAGAAATAAACGATATTGAAACAAAAAAGACAATAGAAAGGATCAATGAAACAAAGAGTTGGTTCTTCGAAAGAATTAACAAAATTGACAAACCCCTAGCCAGACTCACCAAGAAAAGAAGAGAGAAAGCGCAAATTAATAAAATCAGGAATGAGAGAGGAGAAATCACAACAGATACCAATGAAATACAAGAGATCATAAGAGAATACTATGAAAAACTATATGCCAACAAATTGAACAACCTGGAAGAAATGGACAAATTCCTAGACTCCTACAATCTCCCCAAACTGAATCAGGAAGAAATGGAGAATCTGAATAGACCAATCACAAGAAAGGAAATAGAAACGGTAATCAAAAACCTTCCCAAAAACAAGAGTCCAGGACCAGACGGCTTCTCTGGAGAATTCTACCAAACATTCAAAGAAGACTTAATACCTATTCTCCTCAAACTGTTCCAGAAAATTGAGAAAGATGGAGAACTCCCTAACACATTCTATGAAGCCAACATCACTCTGATCCCCAAACCTGACAAGGACAACACAAAGAAGGAGAACTACAGGCCGATATCACTGATGAACATAGATGCAAAAATCCTCAACAAAATTTTGGCAAACCGATTACAGCAATACATCAAAAAGATTATACACCATGATCAAGTGGGATTTATACCAGGGACACAGGGATGGTTCAACATCCGCAAGTCAATCAACGTGATACACTACATCAACAAAATGAAAAACAAAAACCACATGATCATCTCAATAGACGCAGAGAAAGCATTCGACAAGATCCAACACCCATTTATGATAAAAACCCTCAGTAAAATGGGTATAGAAGGAAAGTACCTCAACATAATAAAGGCCATATATGATAGACCCACAGCCAACATCATACTCAATGGACAAAAGCTGAAAGCCATCCCTCTGAGGACAGGAACAAGACAAGGGTGCCCACTTTCACCACTCCTATTCAACATAGTACTGGAGGTGCTGGCCAGAGCAATTCGGCAGGAAAAAAAAATAAAAGGAATCCAAATAGGTAACGAAGAAGTAAAACTCGCGTTGTTTGCAGACGACATGATCTTATACATAGAAAACCCCAAAGAATCCACAGAAAAACTATTAGAAATAATCAACAACTACAGCAAAGTAGCAGGGTATAAAATTAACGTGCATAAATCAGTAGCATTTCTATACACTAACAATAAACTAACAGAAAAAGAACTCAAGAACTCTATCCCATTCACAATCGCAACGAAAAGAATAAAATACCTTGGGATAAACTTAACCAAGGAAGTGAAGGATCTATACAATGAAAACTACAAGACTTTCTTGAAAGAAATAGGCGATGACATAAAGAGATGGAAAAACATTCCTTGCACATGGATTGGAAGAATAAACATAGTTAAAATGTCCATACTACCTAAAGCAATATACAGATTCAATGCTATCCCAATCAGAATCCCAAGAACATTCTTCACAGAAATTGAACAAACAATCCTAAAATTCATATGGGGGAACAAAAGACCACGAATTGCTAAAGCAATCCTGAGCAAGAAAAACAAAGCCGGCGGAATCACAATCCCCGATTTCAAAACATACTACAAAGCTACAGTGATCAAAACAGCATGGTACTGGTACAAAAACAGGTCCACAGATCAATGGAACAGAATTGAAAGCCCAGAGATAAAACCACACATCTATGGACAGCTAATCTTCGACAAAGGAGCAGAGGGCCTACAATGGAGAAAAGAAAGTCTCTTCAACAAATGGTGCTGGGAAAACTGGACAGCCACATGCAAAAGATTGAAAATTGACCATTCTTTTTCACCACACACCAAAATAAACTCAAAATGGATCAAAGACCTAAAGATTAGGCCTGAGACAATAAGTCTTTTGGAAGAGAATATAGGCAGTACACTCTTTGACATCAGTTTCAAAAGAATCTTTTCGGACACTGTAACTCCTCAGTTGAGGGAAACAATAGAAAGAATAAACAAATGGGACTTCATCAGACTAAAGAGCTTCTTCAAGGCAAGGGAAAACAGAATTGAAACAAAAAAACAGCTCACTAATTGGGAAAAAATATTTACAAGCCACTTATCCGACAAAGGGTTAATCTCCATAATATACAAAGAACTCACACTGCTTAACAACAAAAAAACAAACAACCCGATCAAAAAATGGGCAGAGGACATGAACAGACATTTCTCAAAAGAAGATATGAATATGGCCAATAGACACATGAAAAGATGTTCATCATCGCTAATCATCAGGGAAATGCAAATCAAAACTACACTAAGATATCACCTTACCCCCGTTAGATTGGCAAAAACATCCAAAACCAAGAACGACAAATGTTGGAGAGGTTGTGGAGAAAGAGGAACCCTCATACACTGTTGGTGGGAATGCAAACTGGTACAGCCACTATGGAAAACAGTATGGAGATTTCTCAAAAAGTTAAAAATAGAAATACCCTATGACCCAGCCATCCCATTACTGGGTATCTATCCTAAGAACCTGATATCAGATATCTCAAGAGTCCGTTGCACCCCTATGTTCATCGCAGCATTATTTACAATAGCCAAGACGTGGAACCAGCCTACATGCCCAGAAACTGATGATTGGATAAAGAAGATGTGGTATATATACACAATGGAATACTACTCAGCCATAAAAAAAGACGAAATTGGCCCATTCACAACAATGTGGATGGACCTCGAGGGCATTATGTTAAGCGAAATAAGTCAGTCAGAGAAAGACGAACTCTATATGACTCCACTCATAGGTGGAAATTAGTATATTGAGAAGGAGATCTGATCGGTGGTTACCAGGGAAAAGGGGGGGTGGGGGGAGGGCACGGAGGGGGTAGTGGTGTACCCACAACATGACTAACAAAAATGTACAACTGAAATTTCACAAGCCTGTAATCCATCATAACATTAATAAAAAAAAAAAAAAAAAAAAAAAAGCGCCATGGCACCAACGTTCCAATTTGGATTATCGAGGCTGAGCATTTCTATTGTCACCCAAGTCCTGCACCCAACACAACATTTCCCCCAAAACTATTTCACTGACTTTCTTAAATAATCTGTGTGGATAGTTAGTGCACATCTGGCTCCTTAAGGAGAGCATAAGATCCTTTGAAGACAAGTGACATCATTTACAAATACTTGAATTATGCCCTGCCTTATTCACCGAGCTCCTAGCATAATGTGTTAGAAACTTTTTTTTAGTGTGTAATAGATATTTGTTATATCCACATAAACAAAGACTGCAAGGTATAGTCCTTAGTCTCAAGAAGTTTAAGACTTGTTTGGAAGATAATACATACAAAAACAGCCGTAATGTAATAATAAATTGTCTAAGAAATCTAGAACTATATTTTCTCATATATATTCCATAATCTATGTTCTACACATGCCTGTACGGTATATTCTAGAAACCAGTGGTAACAGGACAACTGGAACAGGAGAGAACAGAGAGGTTATAGGAAGAAAGCGGAGGGTCCCACCTAGAAGCGCGTGTGCACGTCTGCATATACACAGCACAGCAGAGGCGGCCAGGGGTCCCGTGCACCGGGTGCACTCCCAGTACAGAGGGACAGCTGCCACCCCACTTGGCTTATTTCCTAAACTCAGATCTAGATGTATTAGGTGTTCTCAAAGGAAGGCGTCCTTGTGGCCCCTGAGATACGAAATTTAGGGCAAAGGGCTCCAGGCCACTTAAAACAGGACTTGTGGAAGATTCTTCATGTCAATACCCTCCTTCTAACTCCTAAATAATTCCAGAGTTTCGACCCAACTCCGTCCCTTTTATTTACCATTCACTGTGCAACATTTCTTGATTGTTGAACGTAGATTGTTCAATTTTCCAATGAGAGACCATTTGAAATTCAAGGCAAAAAGGTTTCTTTGATGAACTTAAGTTTTGAATTCCCTGAGCTAATGGTGATAATTTAACATATAAAATACTCTACTAAAATAGCTTCTCTTGGCTGATAGTGACAAACTCAGCTCAGGAAAACTTTCAGTACCACAGTTTATGATTCTGAACACTGTATTTTTATGAATGTCAGTCATTTCAATTTTATCTTATAAACCATTCTATATGAAACATTTTTTTCTGTCCACAGGTCTAGATTGCTGGTAACACACACGAGCATGAGACGCAAAGCTCCTCACGAACGTGCCCTGGCGTCTCCTGGGCTCCCCTCAGACAGTTAGTGGTCACATTTCACTGCTCTCTTCATCTAAGAAACCTGCCCCCACTCATTTTATTTGAACTTTTTGAGTTATCTAGATATCTAACAATATAAAAGGACATCATTTTAAGTAGCAATGGCCCAAACGGTAGTTAGTCCACTTGTAATCACTGATTACATATTCCCTATTCACTCAGCTGGAAAACCAGAAAATTACCCACAAATCCACAAAATCCAAACAAGTGAAACATTATAAACCTCTGAACCAATACGTACGTGATAAGGTCACCCCAACACAGAACAGTTTTCTCCCCTCTTTGAAGATGACAGCATTTTCTCCTATTCTGAACCTGCTCCTGATGTCAAGAAGGTCAAGGACCGAGAGCTTTCTGCACCCAGAACGACTGTAGGAGCAGGAGGAACTCGCCTCCTTGACTAGAGGCAAAGTTCACGACTAGACTGTCAGAGGCGGCCACAGAGATTCGAGAGGCTCAGCCCCAGGAGAAAAAGGAGAGGTGGCAGGTTCCTAGAGCAGCGAAGACTCCTTCTGGTCTTGAAAGCGGACACCTTCCCCCAGGATGTGGGGTTAGTGGGGAATCAGCGGCAACACGTGTTCCCACGCGCCTGGCAGGCAAAGGACACCCGGGAGTCCTCTGGCTGTCACAGCAGAGCTCACTCACGCCCGGACTTGTTGAGCTCGGATGAGAGATCTGGACACTTTAAGCTTATCTGTTTCCATGTTTTGTATTTGTCTTCTTGTCTCTTAGTTTCCTAAGAAGGGTGTTTGGAAAAGCTCTGACCTTAGGGGAGCAACCAGAATCAGAACGGCAGAGGCCCAGGCCTGAAGTAGCTCCAGAGTAGGACCCGCAGGCCCACTGATCCAGAAAATCTGTGGATGCGGGCGAGCCCCTGGGGATGTAGGGACGGCAGCAGGCTGCGGGAAGCCTGGCCTGGGGGGTTTCCCTGAGTAAATACCGTAATCCAGTGACATCAGGAGGAATGCTGCATTTCCTCCTAAGGACAGGGATAGCCGGGACATGCAGTTAAACAGGGACACGCAGCCCCTGCTTGCAGCCTCAATCAGCTCCTCGTCTGACTGAGCAGGGGGTGCACATCAGAAGTGCCCGCAGTGTCCTGGGCCATAATTCTCCCGAGCTGTGGCTTCCTGTCCTCTCCTTACAAGGGAGCACCTTGTAGATCAGGCTCTTAGCTTTGTGAGAGCAAAGGCTGAATCTCGCAGTACCAGGGTTCAAGTGCTGCTGAGAAGTTGTGTGTGAGAGGAGATGCCCGGGGCTGGGGGCACAGGTGAGGAACGTGTGCAAGGGTCAGGCTTAGCTTGTCAACAACTGCATCCTTGGGGCACTGTTATCTGAGCTCCTTGCCACAATTTCTTAGTTCTAGATAGCTTTTACTCATGCGGGAGGCCCACTGCTTATGGATCCTACTCTGACCCACTCTTTTAACACTCAGACCTCTTTCCCCTAACTTCCAGCTTCACCTCCAGGCAAAGAGTGGCCTGTGGGACAAACCAATGGAGTTATGAGGAAAGGTTTCCTCTTTCTCATTTTATCACGTTGTTCACCATCCACTTTGGCCTCATGATCAAACTCTACCACTTAACATCTTAACATACAGTGGATTTTCCAAGTAAGGTGTTTCTTGTGACCTTCCTTCCACCCATCACAGTTTTGGCAAAAATTAATCTTAAAAAATGCTCAAAATGAAAAGAAAACAGAAGCAGCCTTTCAATGTGTTCCCCAGCCCCAAAGCAACCTCATCCAACTGAGTGGGTTGTTTGAGGCATGAAGGTAAGGATTTTTCACTTGAGCTTAAATAGTGGTTAAAAGAATTGTTGAAAATATTAGTATTCTAGTAATACCTCAAGGACCCGAGCATCACGTGGGTCTATAGCCCCAGCTGTGGTACTCTGTTGCCAGGTTTGAGACTCCATCATTTTTGGGGGGAATGTGGAGGTGCAGGAAGAATTCCTGGGTTTTTTTTTCCTTCAGTATTTTGTGGACGAGAAAATATTCCAGAGAAACAACCCAGAGTCTCAGAATGAAGACAACATATTTTTCAAACAACCAATTTATAGTCACCAAATTAAAAACACAGACACTTAAGATTTCTGCTGTCAGAACTGTCCAGTAAAGTGAGAATTTAACAGGATAAGTGCCAGTTCCTTGCTAAAGCCAAACTTTTAACACCTTAAAAGACAGAATATTTTGACATGATTTAATAGTTAACCTCGTCAAAAAGAAAGAAACACAAACATTCATGGGAACTTGGATATCGCTCAACGTCAATGCTTAGGCAGGAGGCCACAAAAGATATGGCACCTGCTACGGTCTGATCGTTTCCTTCCCCACAAAACTCCTACGTTGAAACCAAATGCCCGATGTGATGGTATTAGGAGGTGGGGCCTGTGGGAGGTGCTTAGGTCACGAGGGTGGAGCCCCATCAATGGGATCAGTGTCCTTATAAGAGACCCCAGAGAGCTGCCTTGCTTTGTCTACTGCGTGCGCTCTCTAGGAAATGGGCCTTCACCAGACCCCAAATCTGCCAGCACCTTGACCTTGGACTTCCCATTCTCCAGAACAGTGAGAAATAGACGTTTGTTGTTTATCAGCTACTCAGTTTATGGTATTTTGTTATAGTGGCCCGAACACACAGAGAGAGCCCATATCCAGAGCCTGTGTCCTGCCTGCCTCAGTCCAGGGCTTTACCTGGCTGACCAGTTGACTGGATCCACGTTACATTAAGGCCCACCTGACTTATCGCAGGCTCTCTGCCTTAAAGAGGGGCAGCTGTAGACGGTGGGACACACTTGTGTCCTGAGGATGAGGCGCTATCGTCCTACAGAGATACCTGGGTCTCAATATGATGCTTGCATTCTTCTCCTGTCACCTGCTATCGCTCTACATCAGGGCACAACTAGATGAAAGACTCCTTCCACTCCTCCCCAGGGCAGGGCTGCAAGGCTATTTTTGGAAAGACACTTACATCACCACTCCAGTTCCTTTCTGTTACAATCCTCTTGTAGGAGGGCCTCAGAGCGCAGGACCGCGGGCCCTTTTCTAGAACCTTGGACCAGATGTGTTTGGAATTCAAAACTGTTTCAGATATGGTGTCCAGAGCATATATTACACAAACTTCTAGTGCGATTTGAGCCAGCACCTTATGGGCAGATACATTAATATTTCTGCAGTGAAATGTATGAATTTTCACAATAAAGACAGACTGCAAATAGCCTCAAATCAGTTCAGGGTAAGCTTTGCCATCAAATGAGTTTTGGGGTCAAATTTGCAAAAGAACTTTCAGTTTTCTGGGCATTTGGGATTTTGAAATTCAGGGTAAGAGAGTATAGACCTGTATTTAGGGCAAATTTATGCTTGTTAAGAAAACAAAGTCTATTGGTGCTGAGAGAAAGAAGAGACGGGATCTATTGCAAATAACCTAAGGGGGATTTCAAAGGGATCTTTCAGACACAGAATTTACTATGTTAAATAGGATTTAAGGTAAGTGGGTTGTCCTTGTTCCTGGGCTTCTGTCATATGATCTTGCCACATTCTGTCCCCCAGGGCGAGTCTGTGACGGGTGCTGTTGTCATGGAATCTGAGTTGCCTTGCTGTTCTGCAGGGAAAGGGCCCCGAAATGGGCAGACCTAACCGCTCTGAGACTCACAGGAACATTCCTAGACTAGAATAAAACCTCAACAAGGCAAGAGTGTTGGAGCCAATTGGCAGGCATGCACTATGACTCCATAATAAAGTAATTACACAGTTGGGTTTTTTTAAGGATATAAAAACAAAAAAAATTGCTTTTCTCCTTAACATAAGGAAAAATTCTCTTTAAAGCCCTAATCTTTGAAGTTTTAAAGGTGGGACTGGGAAGATTATCATCTGGGTTGTTGTGCTAGGGGTTATATACCAGGGAGAGGGTACACTGTCCTCGGCATGAGGGGTGGTCGCCAGTGGAGAGACATACGGAGAGAGAGGCTTACTTGGCTTCCAGGGCCAGTGCAATGATGCCCGCAGCCATGGGGGCTGAGGCCGACGTCCCAGTGTGGTTGTCCGTGCAGCGCTGCCTCAGGTCCGTAGTGATCTAGAAGACAGAAGGAAAAAATTTAGGGCTCTGGGGCCAATGTGGGTCCCATGCAAGTAGAAAGAAATTTACTCATATAAGTGGAATGGAGGGGTGTTGAAATAGTTGTTTTAAATTCCTTGTTCCTGCCCCCCTGTGACCATATCATTTCCAGTGAATCGCCTGTGTAAACCAACTGTGAAAAGGGAAGGGTTTGGAAACGGGTCTCCACTTCTGTTAAACCAGGGTCAGGACTAGGGGGAATCTTTGGCTCGAAACATAAGGGTCGTGGACGTGTCTGCTTAGATTTTATACCCGAGGCACCTCACTTGCCTCCCCAGTCCCAGCTCTAGTGAAAACTAAAGTTTTTTCATCAGCCCCCCATTGTTAATAATCAGACACGGAGCCCGGCGTCGGAAGCGTGAGGAATAAAAGCACACAGTCCGGCCCCCGCCCTCCCACAACTGTCACCTTGGGGGAGCTGCAAGTTTTAAGCAAAAGGGATGACCTGCCGTGGCAGGGACATTTGCTTACAGACTTGTTTTTAGAACTCACAGGAACGCTGCATGGACGAACGGAGACCTCCTCAAAGATCTAACACTGGTACGAAAAACGAGTGGGAACCCGCGCGCTTGATAGGAGATTTCAGCTCTAAGTGCGCGCCTGTACGTTATCGGCGCAGATTAGCCACGTCTCCTTTTTTTAAATCAAAAGGTGAGAACTAGATCACTTTTCCTCTGGGTTTGAATCCAGTTCCCGTCAGCGAGGGCAGGGGTTCTCAGCCCCTGTTTCATGATCGTTTCACTAAGGAAAAACAAGTAAATTCCGATTCTCTTTAACAAGAGGAATCAAACACTATAGGGTAAGATTTTGCAAACCTCGTAAAACCTAAGATTTTTTCAATCCTCTCTCCCCGACAAGCGTCCACTTTTGCCTCCTTGGGCTCATCACCCCGTTGGGAATGCACAGGGCTCGTAAGATGAGCTGCTGCTCTCGCTGCAGTTACTGGAAGACGCTGGAAAGCTGTCTTTGTCACCAAGACAAATGCATTACCCACATTCACAGATAAGAAAACTGAGGCGAAAGGTCATTAGAAAGGTGTGGAGGGATAACGGTGGCGGCTGAAAAGAAAGGCCCCTCGTTCTAAGACGCAGCCTTTAAGGGGAGCTTGAAGATTAGTGGATTTGGAAAGAAACGTGCTCTTCGCAGTGCTGCCCAGCTCCTCAGAAGGCATCCTCCCGGCAGGTCTCCCCAGCGTCTCAGGAGGTTGGCTGAGGGACTCTTAATCTGGTCGGGATCTAGACTGACGTCCTGCTGAGGGACTCTTAATCTGGTCGGGATCTAGACTGACGTCCTGCTGAGTCGGTTCCACACAAGCCCAACAGGTCTCATCGTCTTTTCTTTGTTCTTTTTGACACCTCTAATGTGACCAGATTATCCACACCGGAGAGGTACTGATATGCCAGTGGGAGAAGGAACAAAAATATACAGAACCACACAGATCGGTGGTGGCAGAGAGGAGACAAGTCTCACACTCCTTTCCTGAATATGAATGGTTTGCAGGAGCCCTGAGAGCGCGTTTGGCAAGCAGGGGCGGTTATGTCTCGATTCACAGACTTGATGCCCTAGCCATCTTCCGCACCTCCACACTGGGTGCTCGCAAGGTGTCTGCGTAAACACAGCCCGAACCACTTCTACGTTAGGAAACTTTCTGGATTGTCAACTGTCTACTTTAAAAGGTACTTCTTCTTTTTTTTATTGTGGTAAAAAACCACGTAACACAAATTTACTCTTTTAACAACTTTTAAGTGTACAGTATTGTTAACTGTATGCACATTGCTGTACAATAAATCTCTAGAACGTTTTTATCTTTCATGACTGAAACTCTACCCATCAAACAACTCCCCACCCCCGCCCCCAGCCCCTGGTAACCACTATTCTACTTCCTGCCTCTATGAGCCTGACTACTCTACGTACCTCATGTAAATGGAAATATATGGTACCTGTCTTTTTTTTGTGACTGGCTTATTTCACTTAGAATAACATCCTCAAGGCTCATTTATGTTCTGGCATAGGGCAGGATTTCCTTCTTTTTAGGCTGCATAATATTCCATTGTGTCTATCTACCACATTTTCTTTATTCATCCACCCATCACTGGACATTTGGGTTGCTTCCACCTCTTGCTATAGTGAATAATGCTGTAATGAGCATGGATGTGCAAATAGCTTTTCCAAATCCTGTTCTCAATTCCTTTGGATATACACCCAGAAGTGAGACTGCTACATCATTAAAAAGGTGTTTCTACCTCATTTGAAATTACGAGTGAATCTGCAGCCTTATTTCCCAAAGGCCTGGTCCCTAAGTCAACGCAGAAACACCCCAGAAGCGGCCTGTTTCCGGGCCTCCGGATGCGCTGTTGCTGAGCGGTGGCCTTGCCCGCATTCTTCTCATTCCACCTCACCCTCATGCTCACGCGCCTTTGCCAAGTTGTACTTTTTTCAATGACTTGTGCCGGATTCAAGATTTTTCATGATGTTTCCCACTTGGCTCACTGTGTTTATTCTTCAGCTGCACCAGACACTTTCAATGCACAGAAACAAATCCAGAATAAACACGTCAAATGTGTGTAGCATTTTTGGGTCTCATAAATAACATCTCCAGCCAACCTCAAACGTGAACAATAAACATTTTATGATGTCAGGTTTGTAACAGGAACATGCCCCACCCATACACAGTCCCCAGGTACATACATATATATTATTTGCTTAAGTAAGAAGCTACTCAGTACTTTTATATATAAACACCAGTGAAGCGTTACTGCTATGCATATAGGCAAGCTTGTGCAACTCCAAAGCAGCATTGTGCCTTTGTTTGTTTTTTCAATCCCTTTAACTGAATGGAACTTGAGTCCTAGTGAGTAGGGGAGGAAAGGGGGTGAGCAGGAAGGTGATGGAGAGAAAGAGGCAAAAACATCCTCGCCCCTTCTCATCCTACTTGAAGTGGGAACTCCAGCTGGGGCATTTCAAGGGGAAGTTACTGTAGGTGTGGAGATATTTAGGTGTAAATTACCGGAAAGATCTAAGGTAGGGTTTTCATTATTAAGAGAAGCCACAGCATCACAGAATCTTACGTCTATCTTTAGGAAGAAAAGGCAAAGACCACCAAGGAGCATGCAATCTTGAAGAAAAATGATGTTCCGAAAACTGGAACCACGTGGAGTAACCCCATTAATCACAACACATGCATATGAGATCTGACACTGCAATTTAAAGGAAAAGGTGGATTCAACAATCGGCCCACATTATGGGGTAGGGAGTCCAGAGATTCCAGAATAAAGCACTTTAAGTTTAGAATCTATTTTAAAGAACGTCTCAGAATTTGGTTTCAATCCCGATGGCACATCTTTCATGCTCCAAATTCCCTCAATTCACTACGCAAATCAGAAACAGAGTTTTTCTTCACAGGACTTCTTAGACTGCTCAAAAAAATATCATTTCTATCCATCAGTGAAGGAAACAGGAGATGACACCAGGCCCTGAGCCAGATCAAAGCTGTCCTGATCAGCAAATTAGATTTTCAGCCTGTCTCAGGATGAGGAGCAGATGGGGTTTTTGGACTCCATCAAGTTAGGGATGCCATCTTCCTTTGAGGAGAAGGGATGGGTACTGTTCAGGTCCAGTCAGGCTTCCCCGGAGAAGACCCATCATTTTTTCCCGTCCTAAGCTCTTATTTCCTCATGTTTCACATTCCATGACTTGAGCGGACTGGATCCTTTATTCTAGCTGTTGATGGAATTCTCCAGGGATCTCGGCTCAGATCGACTTTGGCCATAAGGACAAGCCTTCACAGCAAGCCCACGGTTAAGAGTTTCTGTCTCTCTGGGATCTTGTAAGCTGTTTTATTTTGAAGATGCCATATTCTCTCATATCTGTTAAAAGAGCAACTGAGCAGATATTTTTAAAACATGAAATGATTCCACTGTCTGTTAGGTTGAGTTTGTTTTTCGTGTTGGTTTTGATTTGAATTAGAAATGTGCCAAAAAAGCTGTTTCAGACACAGCTATGGGGGATAAGGGCAGAAACTACATCTTAACTGTGTCAATGGATAAAACAGAAGAAGTGGATTTATTAAGCATCGCAAAATAAAAAGGAACCAGGGACCAATCAATGTTTTCTGTGTTCAGGAAGTCACAAAGACTGGTGTAAAATCCAATCATGACTGACGAGACCACGCAAAATTCCCCTCCCACGCTGCTCCGAGGATCTGTGAGTGTGGAGAGCAAACGTGAGGTTTTGCTTACAAACGTGAGGCTGCTCTCACCAAAGAAGGGCCCCATCTCCTATCATTTCTGCATCTCCAGAAGTTCAGCTCAGAGCTGGGTACAGAGCAGAGGCACAGTGTTTATTTGCTCAGTTGAACTGCTAACATCAGGTTCCTTCATACTCACTTTGTTCTCTCCTTTAAACTCTCTCACTTATTAGGAAGGACTTCCAGGTCACTTCTTGACTGACTCTCCAAACAAAACTCAAGTAAACTTCTAGGTGACCTACAGAAATTCTGTGTGTACGTGTGGATCTACACTCCAGGGGCTAAAGGACAGCTGCTCCTCTCTCAGCTACTATTGCTGCCACCAGCTGCTCTGCTTCTAGAACCACCACCACGAGCAACTTGCTGCGAGTGAGCAACGTGCAACAGGTGTGTATGTGTGCATGCTCACGTGTGTGTACAAATTACATTTAAATCCATGTACAAGGAAGATACACTATTTATTAAGGAAATGGAGGATCAGAGACTAACTTGCCCAAGGACAAGCAGCCACTAAGAGCTGGTAAGTGGTCAAGCATTAAATCCTGAAATGGCAGCAAAAGAAAAAGCTGAGTTACAGCGTGTGGTCACCCGTGAGGACAAACACCACCACCAGCACCGACGGCAGAACTGCCTTGAGATCCAGCCCAAGTCAGCAAGTGGGCATCGGGCTTCTCCTTCAGGCCACATCAACATCAGAACTCTGCAGGAACAAACTTTCCTCCCCTCCTTTTAATATTCTCAAGAGAATATGTGTAAACTTCCAAACAAACTAAACACATCTGGATTTGCTAGTCTTCTACTCATGAAAAATTATGACATTTCCCCAATCCAAAGGAGAAACAGAGATGCTAAGAGAGTCACCTCGGTGCAAATGGCAACTGCATTTGAAGAAGGAACTGGGCAGTGGGGGAGAGCCGGGAGGGAGCAGGATGTTTCTGCAAAAAGGAACAGCCAAAGCACTGCAATAACCGCCCCCCCTCCCCCGACGGACTTGGTGGTTCAGGCCAACCCTGAGACACCCCAGGCAGCAGGTCTGTTTTGAACACAAATAAATAAAACGACATCAGGAGAGGACTGAGCAGGCCGCACATTCTCTAAGCCTTCGGTAACAAAACCCCTCCCAGGGGAACACGATGTCCCCCACATTCCCATCACTAAGACAAATTACTAGAGGAAAAAAGGGCAAAGGCTGAACCAGTCCCAGCAGAGAGAGAGAACTGGATGATGGGAGTGGCTGAGGAGAGAGGGAGCTTTATCTCCACAACAGAACAGGGGAAAAATTTCAGAAGGGAGTCAAGGGTTATAGACGGGCTCTTTAATGCTCCTCGACACTAAGAAAGGTTATATGTACAGTTTTATCAGGCAGCAGGATTCCTGAGGGCAATTTTCTATGCTCAGATATTGTCAAATACCCTTTATCTTTCACCAACCTCCCAGCAGAAGGAGGTCCTCTTAACAAAACAGCACCTCCCTGTCTTCCTTGGCCATATAGACAACTCTGAGAAGCTTCCATCCTTCCCAGTGTCTGATAGTCATTTACGCCCAAATGGTTAATAAGCTCAGGCTCTGGGAAGGAACAAAACAGTCTTCAACCTCAAGTAGTTTCCATTCTAGGATGAAAAATGGACAGTCAATGAGAAAATGTATAACACCATGGTAAGTAGCTCTAAGCACACTAGAAAAATTGATTTTCATTTCCCTAATAAGTAGTGGTGTTGAACATCTTTTCATGTGCCTGTTGGCCATCTGTATATCTTCTTTGGGAAAATGTCTGTTCAGATCCTCTGCCCATTTAAAAAAAATTCTTTTTTTGAGGAAGATTAGCCCTGAGCTAACATATGCAGCCAATCCTCCTCCTTTTGCTGAGGAAGACTGGCCCTGAGCTAACATCCCTGCCCATCTTCCTCTACTTTATATGTGGGACACCTACCACAGCATGGCTTGCCAAGCGGTGCTATGTCTATACCCAGGATCTGAACCGGTGAACCCTGGGTCACCGAAGTGGAATGTGCGAACTTAACCACTGCACCACTGGGCTGGCCCCAGATCCTCTGCTCATTTTTTAATTGGGTTGTTTGATTTTTTTGTTGCAAGTTGTATGGGTCCTTTACATATTTTGGATATTAAGTCCTTATCAGATATATGATTTGCAAATATCTTCTCCCAATTGGTAGGCTGTCTTTTCATTTTATTGATAGTTTCTTTTGCCATGCAGAAACTTGTTTTTAAAGTGCCTATCGATGAATGAATGGATAAAAAAGATGTGGTATATATATACAATGGAATACTACTCAGCCATAAAAAAAGATGAAATCTTGCCATTTGTGACAACATGAACAGATGCTGAGGGCATTATGCTAAGCAAAAGAAGTCAGATGGAGAAAGCCAAATACTGTATGATTTCACTCACATGTGGAAGATAAAACAACAACAACAACAAAAACAAACACATAGATACAGAGAATAGACTGGTGTTTACCAGAGGGGAAGGCGGTGGGGGGAGGGTGAAATGGGTAGAGGGGTGCATTTGTGATAGATGGTGACTAGACTTTTGGTGATGAATACGATGTAGTGTATACAGATGTCAAAATATAATGAGGTACACCTGAAATTTATATACTCTTATAAACCAATGTTAGCTGAGTAAAAAAATAAAATAAAGGGAAAAAACATTGAACAGGATAAAGAGCAGAGCTCGGCGGATGGAATGCTGCTGTTCTCGGGGAGGGGAGGAAGAACACCCTCTCTGAGTTGAAATTTGAGAAGAGACATAAATGAGGTGGTTTCTGGGGGAAGAGTGTTCTAGCAGAGTCCCAGCTCACAGGAGGGAGCCCTGGTCTAAGGTCGCACAAAAGGCACGACCCTGGGAGCTCTGTGCCAATGCTGGGCCGTGGGAACCAGCCACTCAGATTGGCAAAGAGCTTTAGATTTCTGCAAGAGGACTGACTGAGAGGGAGTTATGAGAAGGTCCTGTGGCATGAAATTCAAAATAAGTGGGCCGAGAAGTGAAAAACAATGGACAACTACATATTCTAAACACTTTTTTTCTATCACTGTGAAAATAACCCACAACAGGCAAGAGAAGCACCATTCTCCCTGACAGCCCAGTACCAGGTGTGCCTGGACAGTATCCGGCCCGACAGCACACTGGTTACAAGAGGGGCTCAGGGACCAGCCTGACTTGGGTTGGAATCCAGGCTCCACCACCTACTCGCTGTGCTTCTCTTAACCCTCCAAGCTTCTGTTTTCTAATCTGTAAAGTGGGAAGAACACTGATCCCCCTGCACAGTGTTCTGAGGAGACTGCGGGACAACTCATTAGAGGTGCTGAGCACAGTGCTGGGCACTTATTAGCAAGACAGAAAATGCTATATTTATGACATGTTAATGGAACTATAAATGTATTACATATCGGACATGGAATAAGATGTATACTATGACTTTATAATAACGAGGCATCTCAACTGATTTCTACTTAGCTTACAGAGGAGCCTCTTGTCGTAGTGATCTGATATTGTGGACGCTTCATTTGCTGTAATAAGATGTAAGGCCACGCCCAATCCGAATCTATCAAAGCATGAATGGAATACCAAGGTCCACAACTGTACTCATCGCGGGTGCAGGAAACCAAGAGATGGAGACCCGGCTACGTTTTGAAACCCAGGGCAAGGTTCTCCTGCTTGCATACCACGAAAAGGCATTCTGTGGGGGACAAGTAAAGTTTATTTCACAAGAGTGCTTTCCCAGAAGCAGACAGGAGATCTCTCCTCTCTCCTGGAGCCTCAGCATCTGCCTTGGTTCAAATCACAAAGGTGCTCTATGAATGAGGATTAGCAACGGTGCTCTTCTGCAGAAGCTGCAAATGACAAAAGGAAATGAATGGCCTGGGGAAGAGAGCCCCCAGTACAAGGGAGACACTGCCATTCCTATAACACTCAATCACGAATGCCACTAACAGGATGCGGGCATCTCCGGAGGACCACAGGCATCTGGTTCAAAGCCTGGTGAAGAAAAGGTCCCAGGCACAAGGCAGGATTATTTGTCATTCTGACATCTAGAAGGAAAAGGGGTCAGCTGGACCACAAAAGGCTGATGTTGTTGCCAGCTCCACTCACGTACAAACTGTTAACATGTTCACCATCAAAGCACCTTTCTTTACAGGGAGGGGTGGAACAGATTGCAGTATTTTATAGATTGGAAAAAATGGAGATGCAACAACCACCTCTGTTAACAGCTGCTGGAAACACGACCAGCCTAAGCCCCCGGGATGCAGAAGCTACATTGACTTACGGAGCAATGGTACTGGCCACCTCCTGACTGGCTTGGTGGACCAAGACCCACACTCAGTGTCGTCTTATCTTCAGGAAAACCTGTGAGGTTGGTGTGGTTTTACCTCCATTTTACAGATGAGGAAACCAAGACTCCGTGAGGGTGGCTCAGCCACTGGGCAGGCTGCCTGAAGCTAGAGACTATAACTTGAAACAGTTACCGAATTTCCTCTCCAATTGATGATAATCTGGAGATTCTGGGAAAATAAGAGAATCTAAGAACTGGATAGAGAAAAATTATTAATAAATTGCTCCCATGAAAATGAGAGAAAAGATTAAACAAAAGGTAGAAACAAGTAAAAGTTAAATCTGTAAAGTGAGTCAGTAAATATTTTGAAATCAGAAGCAGCAACTGGGGCAAAGTAAAATATACGACCTGAATAAAGGGTGTTAATGTGAAGCCATGGGTCCACTTTCCCTCTCAAGCCCTATCTCCGACGACTGGATGGATCAATCCGTCTGTCCCTGGGAGAATCCTCGATGACCACCCTGTCATGGGGGCCAGAGCAGCGACCACACAATTACAGCAAATCATGAAGGGCCCAGGAGGTCACGTCTAGGGAGTAAATCTCACTGTGGCGACTGTGAGGTCCCTCTGTCCACTCTGCTCTCCCATCTGGGATCCAGGCAACAGCTCCTTCTTCTCTGATATTTTGCTCACTGGATTAGAAGCTTCTCTTAGGAAGGGTATTTATGGGAAACGCTCTACCAGCAATCACCCCACAGGAATCAAGACGACCACATGGACATTTAATTTGAAGCAACGGCGGGTTTGCCTTAAGACGACCTTCAGACTTGAGAGGCACAAGAAGAGAACTCTTATTCCAGACAGTTTTCATCAGGATTTTCATGACGCAGAACTGACCGAAGCCACTCACTCCTACTGGACATGACTATGAGTTCGGAGAGACAAGGTCTTCATGTTTGAAAGCAGAAAGGACATTCCTAGATTATAATATTTCCATAATGAAGGTAAAATATCATGGAGCATCACCTTCCCATTAAGAAAGCCATGAAACTTCAAAACTTGTCGTCTCCGCATTTTCTCCTTTTCCACTTCACTTCCTGCGGTGGAGTTAGGTTTACTGATGGATGATGGAGGTACTTAAAGGCAGACTCATGTGCATGTTCTTTAACCCAGTTATTGTGGAAGAATTAGGTAAAGATGGGGGCGGATGGGATATGCATATGGGAGGCAGTTTTTATTTGAATCAATCTGCAGAATGTAATTAAAAGAAGGTAGTAAAAATAGCTGAGAAATCAAACATTAAAATCATATAATAATCAGGAATCAAACAGATGTGGATAAAGAACTACGCAAAGGTGGTAGTGTCCTTTCGCCTGTGTTTCCACTGCTGTGGAGAAGTCAGCTGAGCATCAGCAGTGACACAAACCTGCATGAATCTACAAGATCTGAAAGCAGGCTCTTGGCTAAATGCTAAAAAGTGTCAGGCACAGCAGCTTTGCTCCCCTGCAGAAAGACAAATCCCGAGACAGTTGACAAAACCATGATCAGGAAAAGAGGAAGATGCAAAGGTAACTGACATGTGGGATGAGCAGCCCAGGGCCGGGCAGCCCAAAGGCAGACTCTCCCGAGCACCAGGGGGTCAGGCAGTGCACAGGGCACTTTTTGTTTACTTCCTCGTAACCTCTGTAATAACCCCACGAGCTACGTAATATTGAATGTCCCCATTTTATAGGTAAGGATGTTGAGACAGAGAAATTCAGTAACGCGTCCAAAGTTACCCAGCTAGTAAACAGTCAACAGCAAGTGAACCCACGCAGGCTGGTCCTGCAGCACGAACTCTTGACCATTGCGACGTCTGCATGGACAGGAGGGCGTGCTGCTGAGCAGGAGACCACGGAGGACTCTGCTCCTCGTTCAGGCAAACTCTGTTCTGCAGGATTAGAGGAGCACCTTCTGTACAGGGTCAGCTCACACTGCACTAGTCAGAGCAACTTCGAGACCAAAGCATTAAAGCTAAGGTTCAAAGGCAGATGGGGACAGAGTGACAAGAGAACTGGACTGAGAGTCGGACCCAGATTCTAGTCTCTTCTCTGCCACTAACTCACCAGGTGAACGTGGACCATTCATTTGTCCTCGACAAAACTGAAGCTTAATCATGTCTAAGACCACATTAGATGCTAGAATGCAATGACCCAGACAGGCTTTTCCAATGAATTGGTAACAGAATGGTAACATTTACAAACACTTGTGTTGAGTCATCAGCTAATCTTTCTGTTTCCATATATTACTTGTGCACGTAAATTTGTGGTTCTCCCTTTGTATTTCAAAGTGAAAGATAAAGAAACCATGACAGACATGCAAATGTCACGTACTATTTTCTTGTCGTAGGACTCTCCACTGCTGTAGGTTGTGGCCAGTGTGGACGAACACTCTTCCAGGTACCACGGCTTCTTTCCGCTTTCGGCTGTGCTGCTGATGGAGATGGTGTAGATGCTGTTGGTGTAGCCGTCACAGGAGCAGTGGTCCTTGCTCCTTCCTCCATTTCCCGACGCCCAGACGAAAACAGAGCCGAGGCCTCTCCGCCCCTGTTCACAAACAGAAGAAGTTAAATGAGGGAAGACAAGCATCACGGACTCTAGCTGATCAGAAGATGAAAATCAACAGGCTGGATTGAATATTTGCAGGAGGGGTGTGAGGCTATTTTACTAACATGCTGGGTTTAAGCTGATTTTTGAGGTAAGAGGAGTTACTTTTAGAAACTGAAATAATCCGATGTGATGTACACCACACAGACTATCGTTAATAACACTGTATTGTATATTTGAAAGGTGCTAAGAAAGTAGGTCTTAAAAGTTCTCATCACAAGAAAAAAAAATTTTGTAACTATGTGGGGTGATGGCTGTTAAGCAGACTCACTGTGGTGATCATTTCACAACATATACAAATATCCAATCACTAAAGTTGTACACTTGAAATATAATGTTATATGTCAATTATATCCTAATTAAAAAAAGAAACTAAAATAACTCCCTTCACGCGATGTAGTCATAGAAGTAACAAGAGCACCAATGATGACGATAATAAGGGCTGCATTTATTAGGTACCTACCATGGACCAAGCACAATTCTAAATGTGTTACAGGAATTGGACTGAATTCTTCCAACAATACTGTGAGAATCATACACTGTCTTGTCCCCATCGTACAGATGAAGAATTGAGGCACAGAAGTTAAGTAACGTTCCTAAGGTCATACAGCTAGTAAGCGTAGTCAGTGGAAGAACAAAGTCTGAACCCAGACAGACCCGAGAGCTGTAACATTGTTAGTTGTAATCACTGTAGTCAAAATACTGCTTTAAATCTTTACATCCCCATGAAGTGGGAGCTATTGGGTTCCTGCATCTGACAGATGAGGAACACGAGGTGTAGAGAGGTTAGTATTCATCCTGAGATCACATCATCAGCGGGGGGCAGAATCAGGTACCATACCCTTCCTTTTAGAGCTGTGCCTCCCCTAAGCATGGGGTGGACACTTATCACTGAGGGATGTGAATGGGGGCTACCAGAAATAAAAAGATTTCAAGATCAAATATGTTTGGGAAACTCTAAGTTAAAATTAAACAGGTTTGCTTATTGCAGAACTTCTAAGAGTCTTTAATAAGTGGCTTCTCATTGCAAAACTCTAAGAGGGGGCACAATCTGAAGTAATTTCCAAACATATTTGACTATGGATACCTTTTTCAGCCAGGTCTATAAAGTTTTCCTTATACGGCTAGGAGATGGAGGCACATTCTTTGTGCCAAAACTTGGCATAACCTAAAAGATTTTCCTAAGGTCACAAAATAATCAAGCAGCAGCTAAGCAGAACATAGCTATATTGAAGCATAGTGACTATTTGGTTCTAAAGATGAGGTCTTTGGGAGAAAACTAGAGAAATAAGCCAAAGCGAAGAGTATTTCTGGGAATAGTTATAGCTGAGTCCCTGAGATTTTACCATTTTAAAACTAGAAGGCACACTGGAGGACACTTAGGCCAAATCTATCATTTTATAATTAGGAAGTAAGTACCAAAGTCACAAGGCTGGTGGTGGCTGAACCTCTTCCTCCCTTTCATGGCCTAACTTTCTGGTCTCAGGTGGAGGGAAAAGTATTTGAAATGTTGTCTTGGAATTTCTGGAAAAAGAGCCTAGGGAAGAGAGACAACAAATAATCTGGAGTATCCGTGATAAACTCTCCCTGACCCTGAATCCTCAAGGAACAGAATATTTATGACATGATTTGACTGACCTGAGCATGGATTTCCTTTTTTCCTTCAATGTGGAAAAATGCAATATAATCACACAGGAATGGGAAAAACTCATGAAGAGAGAGAGGGAGAAACTTATGGAAGCTACTGCCACTAGACAAGCTGGACCTGGTTTATCATCCCTCAGTTTCCCATCAAAATATTCATGAAACATAGAGAAGGAGGCAAAAATCACCAAGCCATTATAAACTAGAGATTTTGTCCAATACTCTGTCAATGTCTGGAAGGAGTTACTCCTCACTATGGTACGGATGGCCAGATTGAAAAACTCTAGTGACTGACTCATATCTAGACCTCAGAAACAGTACATCATAGCCAGAGAGGAAGGAAGAAGGTTCTAATTCACCATCAATATATGCCCTCTCTATTACACACTGAGGGGCTGTATTATGGGCAAAAAGCCTGGTCACATCAGAGCCTTACCTAACAGGTGAACAGAACAAATGAGACAATGCAAAAACCCACCTTGTTTAAACAGCACTGTAACAGACAGTAGATTAAGAACCAGAAAACAATGAAAAAGCACATATGGCACAATTATATTTGCGTATCTATGTAAAATTATGACTTTGTGGCTATGTATAAAATTCAATGAAAAGATCTTTAAAAATGAATTCAGTTTTTAAAGAATTTTTTTTTCTGATTTATCTCCCAAAATCCCCCAGGTACATAGTTGTATATCTTAGCTGCAGGTCCTTCTAGTTGTGGTATGTGGGATGCCACCTCAGCATGGCTTGACGAGCTGTGCCATGTCTGCGCCCAGGATCCGAACTGGCGAAACCCTGGGCTGCCGCAGCGGAGCGCGCAAACTTAACCACTCGGCCACGGGGCCGGCCCCTAAAGAATATGTAATAAGAAAATATTCAGAAGGTACTTTTATGTTCATGATGTAGTTATAAATATAGGACACAAAATGACACAGCGTGGTCTCAGTCTAGAAAAAAACGTAATTGTGTGCGTGTGAAGAAACTAATGTGCGTAAAGTTATACGCATGGAGCTACCATAAAGTGACAATGTAACAGAACTTATCCTCTTTGGTAAGACTTGGAAAGACTTTTATTTTCTTTTTCATACCATCCTTCTTCACCATGTATGATTTTTATAAACAGAAACAAACACATTTATTCCTCTGTTAAGAGGGAAAACACAAAGCCAATTCCTAAGAAAGAGCTTTTACTTTATGATCAAGAGGAGTTTTACCCAGATAAGGTCCATTGTGCACTAAAAACAACAGAGGCTAACATTTATAGAAAGTTCCTACACACTGTCCAAACATTATTCTACACAACTCCAGTCTATTATCATCATTTTACGGAAGAGCAAACTAGGGCTCAGAAATGCGCACTAATGCCAGAGCCAGAACTAGAAATCCAAAAGGAGCTGAAGCCTGAGCCCTTAACCCTTCCTTGCAAGTCTTCTTTTGGGCAAAAAGAGGGCTAGAGGTTGTTGTGCTATTTTAGCCAAATCTCTAGAGTCTGCATTGAAGCTTGGCATTAGGATCTAAGAGCAGACCAGCCTCCAAGTTCTCCCCAGAGTCGGTGGCAAGATTAGAACGATAAAGGAAGGATGCATGCATCGTCTTGAGCATCCTCATGGGGAAGGACATAGGTTCTGATGCAAAATTCCTCTTGGAAATCCCAACCTGACAAGGGCTGCCTCAGAAGTAGGACTACAAATCTTTCTATTCTGGCAGCATCCACAGATGACACCACTGCAGAGGAATGATGACATTGCTAGGAGGTCCTTTGGAGATTCACTGGGTTGAAAGAATGGTCGGTTGGCAGGACAGTGGGTTGCCGCTGCCCTGAAAATGTCCCTTCTAGACAGAGATGACATCGTCTATCAAATAGATAATTTGAGGGAATTGTTTTATAACCGGGCATGGTGAAGGGAAACTCCAAAGGACAGTATGGGGTCAATAACCACTCTCATCCCCCCAGGCCTGAAGGGAGCTGAGGAGAGGAGAATCACTGGAACTGAAGACACAAGGGCTAAAAGGAGTTGAGAATTGGTCAGAGGACACACCAACCCATGTTGGCCCGGCAGGGACGGGGGCAGGGGAATACGTACTGAGTGAGACCCCAGTCTCCTCCTCCCTGTCTTCCCTTTCTTGCCAGTGTATCCCACTGGCTGAACTCTGCCAGGAGCCAGAGGACCACAGGAGCCATAGAGATCAGTATCCCTGAGCACCAAGCTTGTGGAGAGAAGGGGAGAGGGGATCTGGAGGGTTGAATGGGAGACACTGGCATCGCCCTTAAGGTGTGTTATGGACTGAATTGTGTCCCCCCCAAATTCAGATGTTGATGCTGTAACATCCAATGTGACTGTATTTGAAGGTAGGGCCTTTGAGGAGATAATTAAGGTTAAATGAGGTTATAAGTGTGGGTGGGGCCCTAATCTGAGAGCACTGGTGTCTTTATAAGAAGAGGAAGAGACACTAGGAGTGTGTGCACAAAGGAAAGGCCATGTGAAAACACGAGAAGGCTGCTGTGTGCAACCTGAGGAGAGAGGCCTCACCAGAACCCGACTCTGCAGGCACCTGGATCGTGGACTTCCAGACTTCTAGCCTCCAGACTGTGAGAAAATACACTTCAGTTGTTTAAGCCACCCACATCTGTGGTACTCTGTTATGGCAGCCCGAGCTGATACGAGGTGAGAGGGGGCGATCAAGGATGACCCGCTCCCACAGTGGCTATAGAATACACAGATGCTGCCAACACTCTGTCCACGAGGCAATCCCACCTTTATGCTCGTGTGTATGGTTTATGATTAAAGTCCCAGGAAAACAGAGACTGAAACTGTGGGCTGAAAATGTCATTAAGACAGCTGCTGAAGCTCTATGGGGGTAATCTGAAACAATTAGCAGTTCAAAGGTTTATTTACTACAGAGGCACAGAGATTTTCATTAGTGTGCAAATATTCAGAAAAACACAACATGTGGTAAAAAAAAAAATCTGGACATTTCTCCAAAATTCAGAGTTATTTAAGAATTAAATCTTAATGTGGGATGCGGGGAGAAGGGAAGGTGAGCAAACGTTATAAAGAGAAAAGAATCTTGAGACACATTTTCCTAAAGTGTAGGAAGCGACGCCATTTTCTAGTTCGGTAAAGTATTGTGATTGCAAATGGTTATTTAAATATGGCTTTGGATGAGAAAAGAAGAAAAAAATCCTCCAATTTAATTGAGTACTAAGCTAAAAGTTAGTAAACTTAAGGCGAAGTATATTGTGAAATCCACACAGGACCCATTCGACCAAACTCTAAATATTCTCATTCGTTGTGTATCTAATTGTGCATGTGTTTCTTCTCACGTATGCCCTATAAAAATCAATTTATAATACCCCATAAGCATTATTTTTAAAGGCTGGAAAGGAATTAGATTTTCTTGTGGTTCAGGAGGTCAGAAAAAGCTACTTTATGCTGGATTGCCAATTAAATCGTACACCCCAAGCCAGGTTTTGAGAGCTATAGAGTTTGATGGAACTAAGTATCTTTCTTTAAAATAGTGTGATAATTTTTCAGCGAATGCAGTTGGATTTTATTTGGTATTTTAATATTACGTTCTTCTCCCATATTGCTTAGAAAGTATTCTTAAGGGGGCATGAATAAGTGACCAGAGACTTCTTACAATACAAAAAAAGTGGCTGGACACTGTGCTAGGTGCTTTCACATATATTAGTTAATTAGAGCAATACCAGCAAGTTAGATATGCATTTTTACAGATTAGGAAACTGAGTGACAGTAAGTAACATGCATGCTATCATATAACAAGAATGTGGTGGCGACAGGACATGCGGACCCCAACAGGTCTCATCAGAATCTACATATCTCTACATGTTGACATGAAGAGACACAATAAAACAACTTTAGGACACGGCGCTGTCATTTATCTGTGATGTCTTGTAAGCACAGCCTGAATACCCAGTTTACCAAAGCCCCTCACTGCGCCTCTCCCCATCTTTTTTTAATATTCCTCCTCTCAGCGAGAAGAGAGCACAGCCTTCTATGGAAGCTCTTCCATACACAGTTCACAGACAAAGTGGCTTCAGGCTGGAAGAGGTTGGAGAAAGACCAGGACACCTCGAACTATTCGGTAGCCAAGATATGAAGAGAGAACTGTTCATCTTTTTAGAGCTCAAGGACATTCTGACTGGCATTTCCAAAATAAATCTTGTTCTTTAACGGAGCAGGGTTCATTGAAAGGAACAGGTCTGTCTAGAAATGTAAGGCAAAACAACAAACTTTGGAAAGGTCTCTGTAGCGCTCACACAAAATGTTTGTTCCAGAATTCTAAAATATATATTGCTTTTTAAAGCAATACTTAACTCTTTGAATCATTATCACCAATAGGACAGATGATTCACATGAAAACGAAGGCTTCTGGAACGTAACCTGAGAAGTAATCTGAAAAGAAATATCATCCATGGCAGAAAACACATCAGGAGCAGTTGGTCATGCTGTGCCCAATGCCTTGGAGATGACACTGCTGTAACTTGGTGGGAGAAAGTCTTCTCTGGGAAGGCACCAAGAGAATGTAGTCATGCTACAGATGTCATAAACCATCTTTGGGAAAGGCTAAAGCCTAAACTTCTTTCCTTTTTTCGTTTTTTGGTGAGCTAACATCCATTGGCGATCTTCCTCTTTTTTCGCTTGAGGAAAATTAGCCCTGAGCTAACATCTATGCCAGTCTTCCTCTATTTTGCATGTGGGATGCTGCCCCAGCATGGCTTGATGAGTGGTGTGTAGGTGTGTGCCCAGGATCTGAACCCAAAACCCCAGGCCACTAAAGCTGAGCACATCGACTTAACCAACTACACCACCAGGCTGGCCCCTATTCTTATTTCTTCCATCAGTTCATTTGGGCAAGATGGGCATGGGGGTAGGGAAATTAATTACATGAGACAGAATCAGACCCAGAGAGTAAAGTGGGCCACTCCTCACCAAAACCCAAGGGAATCGAATGGGACAGACATGAGATGCTTTTAAACAAGTCAAAGAAGGAGACGTGATCTCTGAAGGTTAGGATTCTGGAGGATTAGTGTTACTTTTGTCAAGAACAATCTTACGACAAAATGTTAACTTTGTTGGGCCACAGTACCCTCATCCAGAAAGTAAGCATGCATAACTCTTATTTTTACAACCTACTCCAAAAGTTGGAAAGTCCAAAATAAAGAGAACTGGGCGCTGGCCCCGGGGCCAAGTGGTTAAAGTTCTGCAAGCCACGTTTTAGTGGCCTGGGTTCGCAGGTTCAGATCCTGGGCACGGACCTACTCCACTCATCAGCCATGCTACTGAGGGATCCCACATACAAAATAGAGGAATATTGGCATAGATGTTAGCTCAGGGCTAATTTTCCTCAAGCAAAAAAAGAGGAAGATCGCCAATGGATGTTAGCTCAGGGTGAACCTTCCTCACCAAAAAAAAAATAAAGTACAGCCGGCCCTCCGTATCTGTAGATGCGAAACCGGCGGACACTGAGGGCCAACTGCATTCATTGTACTATGTCATCTTATATGTAGGGGACTTGAGCACCTGAGGATTTGGTGTCCCCAGGGGTTCCTGGAACCAACCCCCTCTGGATACCGAGGGACAACTGTGTACAGGTTTCACTGGATTCAAATCCTACTTTCAGAATATTTAATTTCGTCCTCTCAGAATTACTAAGGTAAACAGAGGGACTACTTTAAGTATTTTTAAACCAAACTGTCTTTGATTATGGTTTGTTTGGTGATTTGAGTGCAGCCAACAGCTCAGTAATTCCACCCCTTTCCAAGCAAAAATTCTAGGACTGAAAATGCTTAACAATGGAAAGCAACAGCTTCCCAAACACGATTTCAACAGGTAGCCAACAAACACAAGAGTGTCTCCACCAACACCTACCAATGTTTGGCCTTCCCATGGCGCCCCAGTGCCTGCCCCTCCCAGTGTTCTCAATCCTTCCATCCCTGTATTAGGGTGCCTGCCCCGTGAACTGCCCATGTAGCATGAAATCAGATTTAGAGGAAGGACTGTCTAAACATCCACAGACTGACTTACAAAAATATACTTTCCTGGAGTGTATTTACCGTTCTCATTCTATGCTACTTAGCCTATCAAAGAGTGGTTGATGACAGAAAAGGATTGAAAATACAAATGCAGTTTTTTTTTTTAAAGTACTAAAAGTGAGACAAAGAAGGCTTTTGTGAATGGTAACCTATTTCTCCCCATTTTTGTCTTCCCGCCTTTTCTCATGTGACATGCCTTCACTCCCTCCTCTTCTTCCCTATCTCAACATCCTCCATCTTTTCCAGCCCACATCAGGTTTTCTGTATTCTAGTTTGCTGTGTACACAACGGGAAGCTAGGCCGTGCATATTAAGCAATTTTTTATATTCTGTGGACTTTTTAATAATACACTGAAAATATTAGATGCAGTTATTAGCGATATTAATTCCACCACACACAAATGAAAACCCATTTTATATGCTTCCCAAGTACACCAAATGCAGTCGACTTCAATTTTAAAGGGCCAGAGAGCCCAATACTGATTATGGGATCAGCTGCTGGCGATGAAGTTGCAAGCATTTCTGGTAAAATGACCAACTTTTAAATGCCGCTAATAACCACATTTAGGGGCTTTTCAAGATATTATTCATATTCTAGTACACGAATGGGCAGCATGATATACTGAATTCAGGGAACCTAAAGGTGACTTTAGCTCAGTGTCCTAAAAGGACATTTGGAGTAATATGGCCAAAGATTAGTAAATAGTATTTAAGAATCAACTTTTCACAGTAAATCAATGCTGCAAACAGAGAACTCTCCCAGCCTTGGGTTCCAAGTAAAAAGCTACTTTTATGTTTATTGTGTGAATAGAAAGAAAAAAAAGCCCAAATGGAGTTGATTATTCACCGTATCAGCCAGAATATCAATTCGGTAGAGCATCAACTCAGCAAAAGCTTGGTAGAATCAATCCTGTCATCAGAGCTGCCTTCTCTTTGGAAGGGTTGACATGTGGGCTTGTACACATAATACACCTTCTTACACTTTATCGCCAAAGCGCAAATGCTGTGACCCGTGAATCCCGACAGCAGTATTCCAACAGCGTAGATTTCTTCTACTTTGTTTATTTTTAAAGTATAACTGGAAGAAGAAAATCAGTCTTTCATGGAGAAAGAGTACAGAATATCTAGGAGGAAATAAAAACCAGGTGTGTTTACTGACGGAAATAAATATGCTGTTAAGCAAAGAATTTTATTCCTATTAACCTTTAGATATTCTGTACATTTAGGAACTTTACATAATAAAAACTTAGGGCCAAATAACATGCTGTGGATATTATTTAAAGCTGGATACATAAGAGGTTCACGCAGTGAAATTTTAAATTTCTACAAGAGGAAACTAAGAAAATAAAGTTAGTAGAGCCAATCAGTGGAAGGCTAGGACCAGACGGATTCAGCCTCACCTCAAGCAAAGCTGATCCCCACTGACCAGTCCTGACTTTGGGTGTTCCCCAAAATGCTTAACAACATGGTGCAGGGGAATACTGCTTAACAATAGTGGATTAGAGCAAATAAAACACCCAAGCCCTCCCCGCCCCCCACCTTATCTCATTTACCAAGTCAACAATTCCAAAATAACTGTCCACTTTTAACGGTCTACCTATGATGAAATCATCTCCCCCATTTTTTCTCAGATCTTGTTTTCCTAATCTGACTCATTGAAGCCTCAGCAAGACTCAGGTTATTATTTACTTCTGAGCCCTCCCACAGTCCTCCAAGCTTTGAGCCCTGTCTGAGGTGTTTTCTCAGGGCCTGGGGACTGCTGACACTGGTCAGGAGGAGGCGCATGGAGATTAGGTTTCTCATTTCCTCATTCCAAGCAGCTAAAAAGGTACGTGTGGCTCTCATATGCTCTCTACAATAATCACAGTCAATACTTAGCGGCACCAACGCAGCTGTTTTGGGTACATCCACCACCCCAGCATTCCCATCTAGGGGAGGAGAAGAGCCTTTCTCATACCTGCCAAAAGTTGCTACATCTTGGACCATCCCAGAGCACAGGCAAAACCATACTCAAGACTTGCAGCAGAGCCAGGTTCATGACATGGAGAAGGACATTTCCAATATTAACATTAATTACCTATTTTGAAACTGCCCAGAAAGAAGCTATCACACCTTTAAATTTACATTGAAGGAGTAGAATTTGGAAAATTCGTTTCGTAGAGAATAAAAACATTTACTATCAACAGGGGTCGGAAAGGAATTTACTGTAAATGTTTGGAAAGGCGTTGAAAGGAGGATGGAGGGGTACTCCAGCAAGAACAAAGAGTTGATACTCTACGTTAGCTCTGGGTTACAGAAGGCCTCACTGTGGACTGGTTCCAAGTGCTGGCTCAACTCTGAAAGGGGAAGGAAGTGGCCCCTCTCTGAAGCCCACCATGGGGCTTGAATGTCACAGGCCGCTCACTCATGGAGCAAGAAACTTGACCTTCTGTGAAGTAGCTCATAACATTTCTGAAATAGAGTAAATCGACCCTCTACAATTTTCCCCCCATAAACACAATCCTGACTTCAATTAAAGCAAATCACACTTTTGGAAAAATTACAGTTGATATTAGGCTTATATTATTTACAATACTTGGTGGTAGAGACTCTGAGGTCCTTAAAGATGCACCGAATGTGGCCCTTCCTCAGAGGAGGAGATCTGCAGTTGGACTGAGCACCTTCTGTGTAAGATCTTAGTCAGTCTTCGTGATGGCTCTATAAAGTAAGTATTATCATAGCCTTTTTGCAGGGAAATGGAAGTCCTAAGAACTTAGCAACCTGTCCCAGGTCAAAAAGCTAGAGAAATCAAACTGAGATTTCAACCCAGGTCTCTGTGACTTTAAGGCCAGTTCTCTCTACATCCTCACAGACGGCATCCAGGGATAAAGAGAAAGAGACAATATAAAGAAGTTCAGAACAAGCCAAATCAGCCGCCTGGATGCTAAATTCTCCAGGAGTCCAGAGAAGAGAGGTCCTGTTGCACTGTTCACTTTCATGACCATCATTACAGCTGCCGGTGACTCAGAGCTGTGTGCAGAGACGGGCCCATGTGAAACATTCGACAGGAGCGAATACCACAGAGCATGCTGGCAAAGAGCATAGGCTTTGCAAGAAGACAGAACCAAGTCTGAATCACAGTCACACTTCTTAATGGCTAGGTTACCTACTTTGCCAAGATTTAGTTTCCAAATCTATAAACTGAGTGAGGTCCTATGAGGATCATCTCTATGTCTAACTCAAGTGGCTAATTAATTAATTAATTAATAATCATCATGATGTTTGCAATCCTGAACATTAAGTTTGATTGTTTCATCTTAAAGATGAGGACTGTAGACTCAGGTTAAGTGAAAAAAATCTGCTATTAATGCCAGATAGACTTATAAATCATTTGATGTTGTCAACTCAGTTCAATTTATCCTTGTTTATCACACAGGGGCCTTTCTTTTCCGGTTACTGCTGTGTTTCGTTGAAGGAAATTGATGTGTCCTCCCTGTCAGCATTCTCAAATCTATGCTTAGAATCACAGAAACTCAGGATTGGTGTGGACCTTAACTTGACCTAATCCAATATCTGTATGATTTTGTATCCTCCCTAGAACAGGAACTCCAGACTATACTAGAATGACTCCTGTGATAAGGACTTCACTCACCCGCCAGTGGTCCAGTAGTCCTCATAAATAGAACAAAACAAATTAAAAGAAAAAGAGGACTGTTATTGATATCTGGTTAATCCATGAGTAGAACAGAGGGAATGAGAAGGGAATTTGCAAGTTAGTATAAACTACCCACGGGGTTAATAATGAATCTCTAAACTAAAACCGAAAACAAAGTGACAGTAAGTATTTGTTTGACATTTACACCTATACTAGGCTAGAACACATCTGTGCTCCTCTCCATAAAAATGCATCACGATTCACAATAACACACAAATCTAAATCTGATCCTTGGATATCAGACAACTTTGTGACGATTATAGCATGTGAGGCTGCATATGTATTTGTGAAAGACACATTGCTTTGTTTCCAAAATGGATAATCTTACATCGGGTCCACTCAGCAAGTCATTTTTGAGTTTTGTTAAAACTCTAAGACAGAGTTCCACCAGGATATAGTTAGATCCGACAGGAAGATTTTTAAAACAAACCCCAGTTAAAGTCAATTTTCATTAAGCGGAACCAATACTAAATAAGCTGCCTTGTCTATCTTTGCCTACCCATGTATCTTTCAAAAGTTTTACAACATTTGCCAATTAATTTAACAGCAATGTGTCATTTATTAAAATGCAAACTGGTACCAATCCTGCTACAGCTGGGTATATATATCTGATAAAAACATATCCCTCCCAAATGGAACTGGTTAACTTTATTATGATTATTACTACTGCTTTTACTATACAAGCTTGTTATACCTCTTCTCTCCCCTCTTGGTGAGCATATGCCTTTAATTTAAGGGCAGAGAAATGTGTGTGCGCACATGCATGTATAGAAGAGACAACGTGTGATTGTAAAGCAACATTGTGCTTTCAGCAAATATTCCAAACATCCAATCAGTTGTAAAATCTGGCAAATCAAAAAGAAATTGATGATGTGAAGGGGATATCGCAATCAGAGACTCAACAGCCAGGCTGTGCCCATAGACGTTCATCAAATGTTCTGCTTTCCATCTGGACCCCTGAACGGAAGAGTATAGGAGGATGGGATGAAGGCCACCGTTCCCACAGGGAGATTAGGGCCCAACGATTCTGATTTTGCTGACTTTGTTCCTCATCCTTGACGCTGGTTCTGTCATAAACTCATCGGAATGCCTTAATTGATAATCCCAAAGCTTTAAAAGCTAAAAGAAAAACAATCTGGAATTGAAAGTTTACTTGTAGATAAAATGGCAAAGCAAACTCTATAAGCTGTGCTCCTACGGTATCTACAATGAGCTGCATGATTTCTTCAGATAAAGATGAAAATAAATGCCAGACCAGTGCTTGGGCTGTATTGGGGACTTCAGAAATATTTCTTGAGTAAAATAATTAAGGAAGTACTGGTAACCTTCATGTAGGGTTTTCTGATTGCGGAAAAAGGAAAAGATTTGACTCCAAGTTTTTTTGCTCATTTTCTAAAGGATATTTTTAAACACACTTGTCAGGAAATTGTGAAATGCATTAGACGCCTGCTGATGAATATCAAATGCACCAAGTATTGTTAAAGTTTAATAATCCAAATGGGGCAAAAAAGATGATTCCAAGGCAACTAGACTGAACACATGAGTCTTGTTATTGTGTGCTGGGTAGTCTGTCCTTACTGCCTACCAGATTCTATTCACTGAAGGGACTTGTTTGTTTGCACTTTATTTAGAACGTTTATTCATCATTACGTGGTGAGCTCCTTAAAGACAAGTACTGAGTGTTATTCATCTTTCACTACCCCCTAGAAAAGTGCTTGGAATATTACCACCATGCAGAGAATGTCTCCTGAATGCAATCAGGAATGAATGAATGAATAAACAGTCTATGAAAGAAAACCTGAGGCAATTAGCTTCTTATTCTGACATCAAACCTCAGGTCACCTATATCTGAAACACTATCAACTGACTCACTCATTTTACAAAATCATTCTCCGATTTAGAACTGCCTGGGTGGATAAAGCCAAGAGCTCCCCCTGAGGGAAGGCTTCGCCAGTCATACCACGGAGCCAGGTCAAAGGATCATCACGGAAAGTGGGATCATGTCAGTTTGAATGACAGAAATTTTTAAATTGTCCTTTCCTAAGATGATATGTAAGATTTCGATTCTGAGACCCCTGGCAAAATTGTGAGAGATCTTAGATGTCCTCCTCGGAAGCTTAGAATGTTCCCTTGCTCATAGGGAGCAGTGATGAGCTTTAAAGAGAAGACAAATGACAAGATTTACACATAAAAAATACTTCTTTGGCTTCAGTGTTCATGCTGAATTGAAAGTTGAAGCTCAAGCTGGGAGGATGAAATTTTGGAAGTAAGCTATTGCTGAAGTCTATATAAGGGATGTTGGTTCTGACTGAGAGGGAAAGATAGCAGATTCCATAGACTTTTAGGAAGCAGTACAGGAAAGAAAGACTTACTGGATGACTAGGGTGAGGAAAGAAGAAATTACAGGTTAGAGGAAGGGAGACTGGGTGAACAGTAGTGACATCAACAGGTAAAGAAATACATAAATGTTGCAAAAATGACTCAACCACTAAAATTATTTCTGGTTCTAACATTCTGACTCTAAAGGTCTAAGGAATTTAGCTGCATTTTCATGAAGTAGTTCCAAAGAATTTAAAATGAAATTAAATTGAACAGCAATCAAAAAAGTGAAAATAAAAGCTTCTGTGTGATTAAAAGTTTAAAACATTAAATAAAGTTAAACACATCTCTTTACTACAGGACTTCTCAGAACCTTTAATATGCTTTTAAATGTCCAAAGGGAGCATATAATAAACGATGTTTCTAAGTGTATTTGACAGCAAAACCCCTCTACCCCTCCTCCTTTTTTTAGCATTTTATTAATTAGTATTTTATGAAATAAACTTTAAAAAATATTCTCTTGGATATTTTGTCCCATTTATTTTGGCCATTCCTTAATAATAACCTTAAGATTATACACTTACCTTCCCTAAGGATCATTTAACAATATGAAATTGATTAAACTCAGAGATTTCAAACAATCAAGACTTTTTACAGTATTTTGCATGATTAATCAATATTTCACTTTTATTACTCTTGCTTTTTCAGTGGTGATAATGATTCAGATTCATAACATAATTAGAAACTTTACTATGTTCCAGGAACTCTGCTGAGTATTTCTCAGGCATTAATCATACGATCCTCACAATAGTCCTATAAACTAATTACTAGTATTTAGCTCCATTTTATAGAGGAACAAACTGATCCTCAGAGAGGCTAATTAACTTGAACAAAGAAAGAAAGTATTGGAACCCACTGGAGAGTCTGAATCCAGTGTTTGAGTACATTAATCACCAGACTATACCATGTATGTTAATAACTCATTTCCAAACTATTAAACAAAAACAATGTGCGATCCTTCAGTAAATTCACTCGGTATATGCAGCAAAACAGCATGGAAGTCATTCACACATTGACTCATACATGTATTCACTCACCCACTACACAGACACTGTTTGGGGTACTTGGGATACAGGAGAGAACAAAACTGTCAAACTCTGGGCCTTTATGGAGGAGACAGTTAATCAACAAGGTCAGTCACGTGTCGCTAAATGACAGGGATACATTCTGAGAAATGTGTCTTTAGGTGATTTCACCATTGTGCAAAAATCAGTGTACTTACACAAACCTAGATGGTATAGCCTACTACACACCCAGGCTCTATGCTACTAATCTTACGGGACCACTGTTGTATATGTGGCCTGTTGTTGACTGAAACATCATTATGTAGTGCATGACTGTAAATATAATAAATAGAAGGAGGGATGATAATTGCCAAATGGGTTCTGAAAGTTTGGAGTATATGTGTGTTATATTGTCTATGGGAAGAAGCAAGCAGGCCGCCTTGTTAGGACAAAGTTAGAGGAGAGCTCAGAGAAGCGCACTGGGTTTCACACACGGAGGTCACTGTGACCTTGACAGGAACAACTTCAGTGGAGTGATGGGGCAGAGTCCTGATTTAGTGGTTTCAAGAGATGATGGGAAAAATCAGCTTGTAGAGGGCAAGTATGGACAATGGTTTCAAGGACTTTTGTTCTAAAGAGAAAATGAGAAAGGAGGTGGTAAATGGAAGGAGACAAGGAGACAAGACAGGGATTCTTCTAACTGTTGAGATAGGGGGATTAACAGTACGAAGATATGTAGAAGGCAATAATACAATTGAGAGGGAAATTCTGATGATGAAAGAAAAGAGAATTGATGGAGCCATGTCTTTCATGAGGTGAGAAGGGGTGGGGTCCAGTGAAGAAATGGAGGAGGTTCACTTAGGTAGAAGATGAGCGATTAATTCACCACAGTAACAGGAGAAAAGCCAAAGTATGTGTTCAGAGATGAAGGCAAGACGTCAGATGGGCCAAACAAAACAGAACATGTAAAAGAATTAATTAGATTTCTTTGAGGCCCACATTCTGACTTCTTTAGCTATGCTGAATATCTGTTTTCTGTAAAAGTGGGGAGAACAGTATCAGTCTTATGAGATTATTGTGAAGATTAAAAGTTACCTATTTTAGGGCTTAGAAGAGTGATGACAGTATAACAGACTGGCAAATGTTAAATGTTGCATCGTCATCATCATCATCATTACTTGTATGCAGTCCAAATTATATACCCCCAATTCTTGCATTTAATGTTATAGCTCCTTTGCATCAAATAAAATGCAATCTTTGGTAGAAAGAGCAAGCTGTCAATTGTGACATGATTTGTTCAACATAGTTTAATGCAATTTTTGCACATTAATTCTTAACAGGCTATAAATTGAATCAATTTTGATTTTGTTAAAACAGTGTTACATGCTATTGAGCCAAATCCTTATTTTAAACAAATAGGGAGCATTCTTAAATCCAATATTTGCTATGTTTTTTGATTAGTAAATGGAAGGAATGGATACAATCAATACTTGGACTCCCTGAGCAAAATTTATTTCTTTCCTTTGTGAAAATCTTTCTTGATTCTTAGGCTTCTCTTTCTTGTTACCAGTCTCTCTAGCTGTCGTAACATTGTTGCCCTCCTAGTCCCATTCATCATCAACTCTTTCTTGGACCATTTCAATCTTCCACTCTTGCCTCTTCATCTCTCACCCACATACAGTCCATTCTCACAGCAGTGACCTTTCAAAATTGTGTATCTCATCAGGCCACTACTCTGCTGAAAACCTCCAGTGGATTTCTGTAACAGATCAAAACGCAAACAGCCTCACAGTTTAGAGACACTGCTGAGCTGGCTGGCCCCTGCCTACCTCTCCAGCACATCTCCTACTGCCTGCATTCTGTTCACGTTGCTCCCAACGCCCTAGCATTCTGTTCTAGGAATACACCCAAATCATTCTCCTCTTGGGATGCTTTACTCTTGCTGTTCCTTTTGCACAGAACATTCCTCCCACATTTCTCCCCCTCCTGGCTTCTTATCATTTATATCCCTCCTCACGTATCAACTCCTCAAAGAGGACTCGTTGTCCTCTCTAACTAAAGCAATTCTGTCCGCCCCCAGTCATTGTTCTATTTCATTCATAACGCTTATCCTTAGCTCAGATTGTCTTGTTTCTATGCGTGTTTGTTTCCTGTCTTGTTGCTAGAATGTAGGGACGTTTATGTATTACATATAAGACTTAGATGTCTTCTTCACTCCTTTACAGTATATAGAAAGTGGGGATTCACTAAGTTTAACAGAAAGAATAAATAAAGTCCAATTCCTGTATTTTTGTAGACGATGTAGTTAAAATATGAATAAACCAGAAAGACTTTAGGCTGCCACCTGGACTTTCACTCCCAGCTACCTGAAGGAATTATTTTATTAGTCACTTATTCCTTCATTCTTTAAATCACTCAGCCAAAAAATCAGTTATTTCTTTCTTTGCTGTGCTCTGTAATCTAACTTATTTTCTATATATTTGACAGTGTATATTATATAAAAAACAATCAGAATCATCTCAAAGAATATAAAATGTACTGTCTCACTTGATGCCTTATAACAGAAGAGTGAAAGGTTTCTTTTTCCTGCAAAAGACTATCTAATATGCTTTAAAAATATTAAATTATATATTCATAGATATTTAGAGAAACATCCCTTGGGAAAATATAGATTTAATTCATGACTACAAACATGGATAAAAGAAATGAATTTGTATATTGAGAGGTTATCTTGAAACTGAAGATGTGCTTTTAAGGGCAAGTGAAATTGAAGGCAAGTAGAGACATGGGAAGAACAAAGTAAGTAACATCACAGAACCATATTTTACCATATTATTTTTAATCTACCACTACAGGTAACCCAATGGAATTACCTAGAACTCTGCAGTGTGGAAATGGTAGAGAAGAGAAGGATGGAGAACTGAGGAAAAATGTAAAGTTTTTTGGAAGGACATGATCTCTTCTCTGAAAAAATTATCTATCTATCTATCTATCTGTCCGTATGTATACAAAACTTACTTATTGAGCACCTATTATATTCTAAGTATTCTGTCAATTGCTGTATATGCATCATCATCTCATTTAACACACGTAACAGCTCTGTAAGTAAGTACTATCATCACCCTATTTTAGATGAGGGAATGGAAGCAGAGAGGTAATCTGATCGACTTCAGTTCAGAGAGTAGTAAATGACAGATCCTGGACTCAACCCTACCCTAAATCTGAAGCCTGTGTGTATCAAACACATAAAAACTCTATCTTGATGATTTTATTACATTTAAATGGATCACCAATGCTTTTCCATAATTAGGTGTGCAATGCTAGGAGCCAGAGAATAATTTGTTTTCCTTAACAGTTATTTCTTTTGTTACCACCTCACCTCTAAAAGTAAATGATTTGTTTTAAAACTAAACTCCCTTTTTTCCAGATTAAAATCTTGAGAGCTCTTCAATGGAATAAATTATGGTATATCCATACTCCAAAAATTTTCGAAATATTAAAATAAATGAGTTCTATCCTTATGGACTGCCCCAGAAGGATGTCCTTGAAAACCTATTAGGTAAAAACAGCCATGTGCAGAGGCCATCGATCCCTGTTTGGTATATGAATGGGCACAGGAGTACCGAAAGATGGAGTCCAGACTCTTAACAGTGGTTATCTAGTTGGTGGGAAATCTATTTTTAACTTCATCTTTATAGTAGGATTTGTTATAATAAGTATGGGTTACTTTTGTCATTAATGATGAGTTTTAGAGTAAACTTTTTCAAAAGTATCTATTTCTAAATATAATCTTATATGTTTGAATAGCTATCTCAGATGATCATGTTTCTAATCTTAACCATTTTTTCCTTCAAAGCATAACATTTTTGTTTTCCACATTGAGTTTCCATTTAAGATTTCCATTGAATAAAAGATTCCCTAGCAAAAATAAATCTGAAAACAACTGGTTTCTATCAGATTCAATGACAGCTATTACATATGGGGCATTCTCTCTATATATGTACACCCACAAGGCTCTGTGCATTACTAATATACATATATTCTCACATTAATGAGAAATTCCAGATTGCTCTTTATTGTATTAAGAGCCCTACAAGAACAAGTCAAACATTAAATATGAACGAAGCTTGATGTATTTAACTTGAATGACCATTCTACTGATGGCACAGAGAGAGAGAACAGTAATCCGCAGGGCTTTGGTAATGAAACCACCTGATTACTTGGAGTGCATTCATTCGGCATTCAGGTATCTTGAAAGGAAAATTCTAGGCAATGATTTAAAACATCATCCTATAGTTTAAAAGGCCTCTAATGCAGCTGAAAATTGGCAGAGCTAGAAAGTATGTCTTAACCAAACCTGAGCTATGTTTTACTCAGGAAGTGCATACGAAACAGGTGCCTAAGTGTTCCCCTCCAGTCTATTTCAGAAGGGCCAGGAGACTGCTTAGCTCAGTCTTCTGATTAAAGCTCTACACCAATCCCACAAAGGCAGAAGAATCATGATTATTTGTACTCCAGCTGCAACGTTACATGAATCAACTGCATGCATCCCACTGCTCCAAAGCTGGGCTGAATATAGAAGCACCCTGTGGTTAGCGTAATCTGTAGTAAATTAAATTAAATTCAACAAACGTTTACCAAGTACTCACTAGAGTTCAATATATGCTATGGGTTTTGCAAAGCCCATAAAGATGGGTAGAGCACAGGCTCTGCTCTCTAGGAACTTACGATTTAGTGAGGAGGATACCAGCAAAGCTAACACTGATCAAAAGCACAATATGATAAAGATTTTAGGGAACACCAGTAAGAATATAAAGTCGAGGAGGTACAGAGTGGGGACTGCATATACTTAATTCTAGTTTGGGCAGTGAGAAGGCTCCTGGGAAGAAGGGACATTTTAGCTGAGGCTTAATGGTCAATAGGATTTGGCTGTACAGTAGGAAATGGGAGTGGGACAGGGACTTGCAGGGAAAGCAGGATGTGCTGATGGATAGGAAGAGTGGCATATGCTTACATTACAAACAAGTAAAAAGAAATGAGGAAGCGGGGCCAGCCAGTGGCCTAGTGGTTAAATTTGGTATACGCTGCTTCAGCAACCTGGGTTCAGACCTACAGCACTCGTCTATCAGTGGCATGCTATGATGGTGGCTTATACACAAAAGAAAGGTAGATTGGCAAGAGATGTTGGCTCCGGGTGAATCTTCCTCAGCAAAAAAAAAGAGAAATAAAGAAAAAAAAAGAAATGAGGAAGAAAAGGGATCAGCTCAGATCATGATTAAGACGTATGCTTTAAATCACCCAAAGTTTCATTCACGAGTAAGAAAGAGAGAGGAGTCCCTTTTGGTGGAGTTTTCCTCCTTTCATGATTACAAGGATATAGCATCTTTATTTTTTATTTAATTAAAATAAGACAGAATTTTTTAAGATCTGTAGTCTAAAACAGACATTTTATTACATTAGATTCTGTGGTCAGTTTTTTGGAGAGGAGTGGTCAGTGAATTTTTTAGTGAAATCAAGAAAATGATGATCTGTTAAGCTGTCTGGTTAGGGAACTTGCAAGCCAGCATAAAAATAATATTGTCCTGGGACAGAGGGGGAACTAGGGAAGGAACTGCAGAAGGGAGATGCCCAGAAGGGCATTGTAGAATGATGTACCAACACCAAGCGGAGAGTTTCAACATCTCCACTTCTCAATCGCACACTCCCAAGAATTTACTTCTCCAAATGCAAGATTAACACATTAATGAAAATATTTCCTTTGAGCAGATCTAAGCACCCAAATATACCTCTTTTCTCGTCAGGGGAAGCGCTAGCTCTTAGTTCATTTGCACACCAGATAAAATACACAATCCCAAAGGTTCAGCACCTCTTGCCATTGACTCGTCTCCTGGCTCAGCCTATGAGCTCCATCCATTCCTCCAGAGTGGAGGATCAGAACCCAGAGTTTCGTAGACGGCTTCATATGATAATCATCACTGACTGGCATAATATGAGCCCAGGTGCTTTTGAAACTTACCATTCTAACGCCATTTTCAAAGGCTTGCCGGGTGAGTGGAGCTGGTCCATCCACGGTCTTGCCATCATCATCTGGGCCCCAGCTTGCACTGTAGATGTGCACGTGCTGGGGATTGAAGCTAACCGATTTCGCTTCAACCATGTCCGTCACATCTCCATCTAGCATTCGGACTCCTTCAAGACAGAAGGGACGTAGCTCGATTAGAGGCTTTGCTATATAACCCCCAAACAGCCCAAGATATATTCCAGTGATAGCATTTTTTGGGGAAAGAATAAACTTCTAACCAACACTTGAGTATATTTTCCTCAGAAAAGGATAATGCAGACCTTTCCGAAGCTTTCCTGGGGAGAAAGGAAGTTACACTGCATGTAAAAGAGCAAAACTTATTTAAACTCTTTTTCACCCGCTACTTTTTTGTTTTTTTGAGGAAGATTAGCCCTGAGCTAACATATGCAGCCAATCCTCCTCTTTTTGCTGAGGAAGACTGGCCCTGACCTAACATCCATGCCCATCTTCCTCTACTTTATATGTGGGACGCCTACCACAGCATGGCTTGCCAAGCAGTGCCATGTCCACACCCGGGATCCCAACCAGCGAACCCCAGGCCGCCAAAGCGGAACGTGCGCACTTAACCGCTGTGCCACTGGGCCGGCCCTATTCTCTTTTTCTAAGTTTCCACAATCTCTCCCTTCTCTTTATTCCTGTCTTAAAGTGAGTACTTGACAAAGAGAGCCTCAAGCAATCCATCTTCCCTAAATTTCTCTTCATTAGATAACTTGTGTTCATAATCGGTGCAAAACTTTCTGACCTCAGCAGTCTTACAAAATCTGGAAAGCTGCCAAGTTAGGTTGGTCTAATTTCCTCCATATTTAACATTATCTCCTAATCTGTAAGACTGATGGGAACTTACCATATTATTTTTTTGCCAAGTAATTTATAAGTCAAATAAGGGAGAACGTTCTCTGTGCATGTAACACATCAAATAATTCTCAAAGGGTTTTAGCAATGTGTAGTCATTAATCTTCATTTAAGTATATTTCCGCCAGACAGATAGGAATTTATTATTAACCTTAATTTGCAAAAATGGACAGTAAGATACTAAAAAATAAATTATACATCCAATGTTAGGCTTTCCTTTTTTCCTTTTACTTTGGAGACTCACAATAATAAAACATCTAATTGTTAAGTAAACATCTCTCTCCTTCAGCTTAAGCTAAATACCATCACTGAGATATTATATTATTTTAAAATTATATCTTTAGAGCCCAAATTTACTCCTTAGTTACTCTAGTTATCTAGTAGGATTTCAAGTTTTTATTGGTCACCAATAAATGGGGTTAAATAATAAAACCCCAAATCAGGCAACTTTAGATACTATGTGGTTTGAAGTGGGAATTCTGATAGAAAATAAAAATACTCTTGAAGGAACTATATCTTCTTTATGCTTTCAAAAATATGTTTACCTTTTAATGACAAAACTAAAAAACACCAAAAAAACAGAAAGAATGACAACGAATCGATATAGCCAGTACTCAACAACTGCCAACATTTTGTCACATTTTCTTCATCTAAAAATATAAATATCAGGCTAAACCATTTTAAATTCCATGACAGTTGTGACACTCTATCCTTTAATATTTTTTCCAAAAAAAAAAAAAAAAAATGGAAACAAACACTCAGTCAACATTAAGTTTCCCCAAAGCATTTCTCAAGACATTGCATTTGGTTACTGTATCTCTTGACTGTCTTCTCCAGACTTCTGGATTTTTAAAGGGGATATATATAAACAGGTGAGGGGGAGAACAAAGTTTATGAACAAGTCCCTTTAAAAATTACGGAATGCAAATTGTACTTAGAAAACTTGTCAACAGTTTGTTTTGTGGGGGCAGGATACCCAGCAAGATGCTCTGGGTGTACTGGGTCCTGAGCAGCCATTGGTTTTTCATTTCACATGAATATTCAAAATACATCTGCACGGTTTTTAACAAAGAAACCTTACTTCCTATTTAAAAGCAAAAAATGGAACGATTTTCCCAGTACAGGGAGGTCTGAAATAAACCCTGGAGTATCTACCAGCTCTAAATGCCAACATGCAGGAGTATCCACACAACACCTGAATTCAGTTTCTATGTCATGCAATTTATGTGAAGTTCATGAAGAAAAGGCTCGATAAAATCATATCTAGAGGGTAATATTAATTTTCTAACCAAAAATTGATGAGTAAAAATTTCCTTTCCTCAAGTTTAAAGATGAAAGGTTGCTTTGTCTTCATTTAACTACAAGCCTTCATTCCTGGGTCTGAGGAGTTAAATTTATAATTCAGAATGTTCTCGTTCTCAGGACGACAGAACATTTGTGAGTCATTGCCACACATTCATTTTTATTCCTGAGGTCCTGTTCAGTCAGCTAGGTCAGCAGTTTATCTGTGAGGTTCACAAGTTCACCCCTTCATCCCCTCAAGGTCAGTGAGCGCTGGGTTAGCATTGGAGAGTGATGACGGGGACATGGATGTGTGGCTGTGTATGTGAGACTGTGTGTCCCGGACAGCAAGAAGGGTTGATCAGATGGCCACCAGTCATCTGATTGTCTTCAGAAGAGCAGGGGTCTCCAGCACTCTCATCATTCTTCATGGGGAAGTCTTTGTCTGCCTTCCCCAGCTCCTCCATAAACACTCCCCTTGACACACAGCAGATGCTCTCAGAGCGCAGCTAATTACTGGTTAACAAGCTGCCGTCCTCTAAGAATTCAGGGTGAAATAAAGGAAAGAGGTCACGTTTACTGAGGACTGACAATCAAGGCAGTCTCAGAAAATCTTTTCTTAGCACCATTATTATATACCCAAAATAATTCATGTTACAAGATCTCTACATTAACCCTAGAAAGGACTCATTTTTATCTTTTAGATCCAACTCCATTTACCACGTGAAAACAAATAATGCATTGGAAACAGGGGTGTCAGCCTGGTTCCAGGAACTTCATTTATCTTATGACACCCTTTAGGACACCTCCACAGGACACTTCAAAGCCATTAGGATCTGTACCGTCTCTTCCGATGTTTTCTTCCTTTTGTGTGTGGCTGTGGCAGCCGGCTGTACTAACAAAGCTGATTATAAATGGGAAAGTAAGAGTTTGCTTCTGTTAACGCCTGGATTTATACTGCTTTGGTTGGAGCCTTGTAGTAGCATATGCAAATTTGAGCTTGCGCATGTGTATGTATGTTTATATATAATCCGGAATTATTGTTAACAGTCTCACTACATTACGGGACTTCAAAAATAGATTTTACCATTTACCATTTTAATTGCAGTTAAAAGGAGATTTTTATAAAGGCTGTGGAAAAGAAAAAAAAAGATTTTCTGCTCTAACAGAATTTCAAAGTGCTGCCTTCCACAGAGATATTATGGCCTATTGTTCATATTATTAGTTCTTTCTGACCCAAACACCAATTGTATAGTTCGGTACAGATGTCAACGACCCCATTTTCACTATTGGGCAATGTTTTTTCATGCTGGTTTAAAGAAAGAAATGTCTGTGCTTGTGACACTTCAGAGATACTGGCTCAGAAGCCATTAACCGTATTTAATAACCCATGTTAACGTGGTCATTTTGCTGTCAGCAACAGTTGAACACTACCATGCAAACATATGCCTGTCTTTAGTTCAAAAAGGGGCCTGAAAATCAGTTAGCGCAAGAGCTCTTGGCTATTTCTCTATCCACCTAAGTGTGTTTCCCATACCTCCGATCTTGGCGTTGAAAGCAATTCCGACTGTGCAGTGCGAGTTGTTTGCTGCGGCTGCCACTTCTCCAGCACAGCGGGTCCCATGTCTGCAGGGAGAACACACACACTTTCTAAGGTAAGACACTCCATTCTCACAAACTCAACACAGCACTGCCACCACCCAAACTTCAAAGTAGTGACGAATGTATCAAGCTGTGGGTGTTTCTGGAGCTTCCTACCCAAGTAGCACTAAGTCTGTCCACAGCAAACATTTAGCACTTTATTACATTCTGCTTTGGATAATGTTCTTGGTGTGTTTATTTTTGATATCTTGCTTTCCCAACTAGAAAATCTCCTTGAAGGCTAAAAAGGAATTGTATGTTTCTTTGTATTCTCCAAGCTTCCACTGTCTAATATGGTAACCACCAGCCATATGTGGCTATTGGGTACTTGAAATGTGGCTAGTATGACCTTATCTCCATTTTAATTTTAATTAAATTAAAAAACTAGTACTCAATTCAATTATTTAAAAACTTAAGTTAATTTTTTTGATGTGGAGAAAAGGGAACCCTCATACACTGCTGGTGGGAATGCAAACTGGTAGAGTCACTATGGAAAACAGTATGGAGATCCCTCAAAAGATTAAAATTGGAAATACCATACGAATCAGCCATTCCACTTCTGGGTATTTATTCAAAGAACAGGAAAACACTAATTCAAAAAGATATATGCACTCCCATGTTCATTGTAGCACTATTCACAATAGCCACGACTTGGAAGTGCCCATCAATGGATGAACGGATAAAGTAGGTGTGGTATATGTATATACAGTGGAATACTACTCAGCCACAAAAAAGACATTTGAGACAACATGGATGGACCTTGAGGGTATTATGCTAAGTGAAGTAAGTCAGACAGAGAAAGACAAAGACTGTATGATTTCACTCATATGTGAAAGATAAACAAACATACAGATAAGGAGAATGGATTGGTGGTTACCACAGGGGACGAGGGCAGAGGAGGACAAAAGGGGTAAAGGAGCACATATGCATGATGATAGATAAAAACTGGACTGTTGGTGGTGAATGGGACACAGTCTACACAGAAGCTGAAATATAATAATATATACCTGAAATCTGCACAATGTTATAAACCAATATGATCTCAATAAAATAATTTTTAAAAAATGTAAGAATGCGGGTATAGGAGAACCTACTTCTTAAACTGTAAACTTAAATACAAGTCAAGTATCTCCAATGAAAATCTACCATCTAAAATGGGATGTGCTTGGGGCCCCAGCCTGGTGGCACAGTGGTTAAGTTTGTGCACTCCGCTTTGGTGGCCCAAGGTTCACAGGTGTGGATCCTGGGCACAGACCCACACATCACTCAGCAAGCCATGCTGTGGCAGCGTCCCATATACAAAATGGAGAAAGACTGGCACAGACGTTAGCACAGGGACAATCTTTCTTAAACAAAAAACCCAAAACAAAAAAAAATAATAAAATAAAATGGGATGTACTGTAAATACACACTGGATTTCAAAGATTTGATATGATAAAAACAAGAAGGTGAATATCCCATTAATAATTGTTTTATATCAATTACATATTGAAATATTTTATTTAGTAAAAATTATCAAAATTTATTTCACCCGTATGTTTTCACCTTTTCTACAGCTTTTTAAAAATGTGGCTACTAGAAAAGTAAACAATTTTTTCTGAAAGATATCCCCCCTATTTCTCACCACAATAACTTGGTTCCTTGTACAGAAAAATCTTCTAGCTGAACGGACTTCTAAGATCATCTTATCCAAGGATGGCAAAGAAATTTCACGTGCAAAGCACAATCTGTTTAGAAATGGTGGCCCATGACAGTGTGCTGAGAAGGCTGAGCCCAGAGGAAGACAACCAGGACTAATGACTAATGTCTGCCCTGGATGCAGAAGAGGGATGTGACACCATCAGGGGGCATTTGTCATTGCTACTCAAATCCAATGTTCACCCCCATTCCCTCATTTTTAGAAATGAGGGCACTTAAGGAGGCCCTGAGACATAAAGGGACAGCTGAAAGCGGCCAAACAGTGACTAAAACTCAGGCCCTTCAAATTCCATTTTTTTAAAGTGCTTTTTATTTTACAGCACAGGTGCCCCAGACCACACTTGTCAGGGGCATGACTACAGTTTGTGCAACTATAAACAAGTTGCTGCTTACAACTCATAGATACACGCACGCATTTACACAAAAGAGATACATCCTGCTTTTTCCACTTAGTAAAGTCATGCCTATCTTTCTATATAAACATTAATCTATGTATCATTTAAATGGTATTATTCTACGTAATCTTTGAAATGGCAAATATATATATTCTGTAAGCACACACACACACACACCATAGCATCTTTAACAAATCCTCTATTCCTGTAAATTTACACAGGTTTTCACTAATATTAATAAGGCTACGAAGAAGAATCTGGAGTATATAATTGTATACCTTGGGGCCAATTCCTAGAAGTAGAATTACTGGATCAAAGAGTACAGAATATATGGTCAAATTGTTAACAGCAGATGAAAGTAATAAAACCAATCCTAAAAACTGCAAGATTAATAAACATTACCATAAAACATCAAATGTTTGTGCATGACAAAAAAGGAAAGACCATAAGCTTGAATGACAATATGAAGAACAGAGAAAATATTTGGACAAACCCCTGTGTACATAAATTCCTACGTATGAGTTTTTCCATCTTTTTCATCCTTGCCAATCTGACATGAGAAAAATGTTATCTTCTTGTTGGTTCTCTGTTTTATCCCCTCTGATGACATTTGATGTTATGCATCTTCTCAAATATTTATTAGCTATTTCTATTTCTTGCTTTGTGAATAACCTTTTCATGCCTTTTGTTCAAATTTCTCACTGCCTTTCCATCATATCTGTTGCGTATACATTTCCAAAGTTGTTATTTGGAACATAACGATCTTGTTTATGGCAATTTTAGGTTGTTATACGCAATATTTAATTTTGATGTACTCATAATTATCTGACCTTTCTGATATTTGGTTGTGCCACGTTAATCATCAGAAAAATGATCGATTTTTAAAAGAAAAAATATTTCTTTTGTAAGCCCCAAACTAATTTTCCCCTGAATCTAGCAATTATTTACTATGACCCTTCATTAGGCTCTATTGCATATGAATTCAGGGTGTAAGTTATTTTTATTCAAATGTCAAACTCCCTTTATGAGTCTGTTGTTCTTGTATTTCGTTGTATCTATTATTACTTAATGCAAGTGCTACTGGATCATAAGATCTCTGTTTTCAATTCTGCTTTGGTCTGTTCTTTGGTCCATGGGTTATTTAGGAATATGATTTAAAATTTTCAAATATATATAGGTGTTTAGTTATGTTTTTGCTATCAGTCAATAACTTGATTACTTTGTGATAAAAAAAGATAATTTTTATGAACCAATTGTTTGGATTTTGTGAGACCCACACAATGATCAAGTATGTGATCAATTTTTATAAATGTTCCATGTGCTTCAAAGGATGTATATTCTCCAGTTGTTCTTTATAAGTCCATTACGTTACGCTTGTTCATTATATTGTGGACTTAATGTTCTTTGCAGTTCTATTGATTTTTATTTTATTTAGAATGGAATTATTAAATCTTTCCAGTGAAACAAACCATTTATGAATACGTAGTAACACTCTATGATTCTTGCAGTCAAAGAAAAAATTAAAGATATCTGGTTAATATTTAAATTGTATACCTTTTTGCTCCTTTTACTTTTAAACCTTCTGTGTTCATATTAGGTATATCTCGTAAATAGAATGTCTTTTTGAAGCTAGGCTAACTATCTTTGTCTTTAATTCGAGTCCATTTACAGAGACTGTATCTATTGATATATTCATGTTCATTTCTGTATTTTTTTTCCCCTGTACTAGTTTGGATGTTATACATTATATTATTTAGTGGTTATCTTAAGTATTTGATCATGGATACCTAACATCACAAAGTCTAAAGTTATTAATATTTTTCAGCTTTTCTCAAACAAAACAGACTTTAGAAAGTTTTAACTCTGATTATCTACTTCTTGACACATAGGAGCTCCCAATGATTATAGTTACACATTGGATTTTTCTTAACTCTAGAAATTACCCATTAATGTTACTACTTTAAACAATCAGTGTTTGTTTAGATTTACAAATACATTCTTTGCTCTGTTTCTTTTTGTAGTTCATGCTTCCTTCTGGGATTACTGATTTTTTTTTTTTTAAGATTTTATTTTTTTCCTTTTTCTCCCCAAAGCCCCCCGGTACGTAGTTGTATATTCTTAGTTGTGGGTCCTTCTTGTTGTGGCATGTGGGACACCGCCTCAGCGTGATTTGATAAGCGGTACCATGTCAGCGCCCAGGACTGGAACTGACAAAACACTGGGCCGCCTGCAGCGGAGCGTGTGGACTTAACCACTCGGCCACCGGGCCAGCCCCACTGATTTCTTTCTGAAGAACATTCTGTAAACATACCCTTTAGAGAGTCTTTTGGTAGCCTCAGAAAATGACTTTGTTTTACTGCTGTTCTTGAAAAATAATTTCATTGGATATAGAATTCTAGATCACAGCCCTTCAATGATGCCATTCCGCTGTCTTACAGCTTCCACTGTTTCTGGTGAGAAAACAGCGATCTGGGAATTTAGTTTTCTCTGGATGATTTTCAGATCTCTTTGTATTTTCTATTCTGCAGGTTCATTAAAATGTTGTACGCATGGATTTTTAAAAATTCTTTCTTGGAATTCCAAAACCTGTAGTTGAATGTTTAAATCTACACAAGTCTCACTAGTACCTTTGAAAACTGCCTTTCAGAATCCCAATTAAGCATACATCAGACCTCTTCACACTATCTTGTTCTTTAATCTCACCATCACACTTCCCATATCTTCTCTCTGGACTGCATTCAGTGTAACTTGCTCAGTTCTATATTTCAATTATCTTATCTTCAGCCAGGACTAATCTCCTGTTTAATCCATTCACTGCATTACTCATTCCAATTATTACATGTTTTATTTTTTGAAGTTCTTTTTCAAATCCACCTGGTTAATTTGGACAGTCTTTTTTTCTTAAAAATACTTTTCAGGGCAAGCGCAGTAGTGTAATGGTGAAGTTCACACGTTTCACTTCAGTGGCTCAGGGTTCAGATCCCTGGTACAGATACCACTCATCCAGCCATGCTGAGGCAGTGTCCCACATACAACATAGAGAAGACTGGCAAAGATGTTAGCTCAGGGACAATCTTCCTCAACCAAAAAGAAGAAGATTGGCAACAGATGTTAGCTCAGGGCCAATCTTCCTCACCAAAGAAAAACCTTTTTGGTATTCATTTCTTGATACATATAAATGATATCTAGTAATTCTAAAATATGTGAATCAAATTCTGCTATTTATTTTGCTGCTGGCTTGTTTTCATGGTGATGTTTTCCTTATGTAGTAGGTGAACTGTCTATTTAGAAAGTCATGTTGTTTAGGCTTTTATCTTTATGAATTCTTTGAGGCTGGAAAGCTTGTTGTTCTAAAGACTTGAATTTGCTTCTACCACATAATCTGGGGCTACACCAGTCAGGATCTGTTCAACCAAACCTAAAATTTGGGCCATACAAGTAATATGAATTACAGGTGCAAATCCCATGAGTGCAGTAAGTCTTACAGGTAGTTACTTCTTTATCCTCTTATCCTGTCCATTACCCAGATAGAGAAAGTCTAATATGTCTTCTGTCTCTCTGTGTAGGTTTTGTTTTTCTATAGTAAGTATATTTAAGATGGTCCCTCAGGGGCTCTGTTTTATGCAGAAGTCTTTTCTCACCCCACTGGACCAAGGCCTTGGCTCCTGCCATCCCCGGGCTTTTGAAAATCAAGCTCCAGGCTGGCTGGGATTGGCTGCTCACCCTGGAAAATTCCTCACGTCCACCTATTGCCCTCTAGTTTATAGCTCTGAACTTTCTCAGAGAAATACTTCTGGCGTCCCATTAGCTCAACCACACAGTAAAAAGTTCTGTAGTATTTTCCCAGGAGTTTTAGATGTACTGTGGCAGGAGAGATTTAACTGAATATCTATCCTACCATATTATTAAAAAATGGAAGAACTAACTTGGTTCTGTATTCCTAAAAAGCAATAAAGTCCTGCACATATTATATGCATCATTAATGCATACTGAATGCTGCTAAGTGAAGAACAGAGTGACTATTTCCTTATAAAAACATTTCCTGTAAAGATTTCTGTACGCTGCTCTACATCATGATGTATGAAGCATTTTGGGGAGACAGAGATGTGATACTCAACCGCTGACTCATATATTTTAAATATCAGTTAAATAATATATTGCAGCATACTGTAATTGAGGGTCCAAATTGCTAGCTCAACCTACATTTAAACAGCCCACTCCCTTCAGATGACAATGATCATTATTCCAAGTAAAGTACCAGTCATCTTTTTTATTTTTATATCTTAGTTGGCCTCAGTGTTTTGACATGGATTTAAAATAGATCATTGAACAATGGATATTATCATGACCTGTTCAAGCATGTGAACAAGATTCAGTTTCTTCCTTCTCCCAAAGAACAAGGGTGGTCAGCAGTAAGTATATTCAAGATGTCAGCTAAATATAAAAGCCACAAAACAGACAAAAGTCTATGTTTCAGATGCATTTTTCTCCAGAGACAACAGAGTATTTTCAGCATAAGAAATTTTAGTAGACTTTAGTCCAGAAAACAACATACTCACTATATTATGCTCTGACACATGTGCACCTAAATATGAACTTTACTAGCCAATTCCAACATAAGACCCCTTGGAAAATTAGCACCTATTTAGCTTTCTTGCAATGTTCACAATATTACTAAGACATACATTTTCTGAGACTTCCAGAAGATATCCCAATTATGTAAATTATAAGGATACATATAGACCAATGACTCTAAAATCAAGAGAATGTAGACAAACCAGGAATTAAAAATGCATCACTTCTCTGATTCTCTTAAGGATACTGTCTTTGCTGCCAGGGCCCTAGTAAGTGTAAAATATGTTACTACATAATTTTTACTTGAATAAACTATTTTGGCTCTTAAAGAGCATCTTGATTTAAAAATCATGCCAGTCTTTGTTCTACTGCTTTTTCTTACTTGGGGGAAAAAAACATGAAGTTTCCTCATCTGCTACATTACCCAGTCCCAACAATACACCATTGTAATTAAAGGCCCTAAGAAGTTTTACCTGGGCTATCTGATTGGAAAGATGGAAAATCAGAATAGGGCATGCCTGTAATTCATTTCTATAATATTGTGAACACACACAAGTTAGGTGAAGTGAGTCTAGAATACAAATTCACGGAGTCCATTATATCTTGCCAGCTAGTAAAATACTGCCTTCACTCCTTCTTTTGCTTTCTCCCAGTCCTCTAGTCACACTGCTTTGTGAACTTTTTTCTTTCATATGAGTTAGCAGGGATGGAAATATTAACTTATTTGAGCTTTACTGCAGATCTGAAGACAAGATGCATGTAAGCTCAGCAATGAGTTCAAGACGTCAGAACCCACGCAGAACCTTCCTTCATAGTCTCACTGCATTGCTAAATCTAAATTACACCTGTATGAAATCAAGTAATGGTAAGTTGGAGAAAAACTACTTTCTATTTCATTTCTTTCTTGGAATAAACATCCGAAGCTGTTCATGGATTCTTATCTACCCCCTCACTGTTTCCATTCCCTTTTGACATCCAGGGTGCCCATTTTCCTGGAAAATTTTGAGTTTGCTTAAATCTGAGTGAAAACTATCCATTTAAGCCCATTTCAAAAGCCCCTTTAGAAAGGGAGAGGAGAGCAAGACATCGTGATGTGCTGGGTGTGCTCTCCAACATATCACGTAGAACTGAGGTTTCTGACTGCTCATGTTTTCCCTGGTAACATTACCACTTCATGTTTTTATCACATTCTCTGCCTCTCAACATATTTTAACCTCATCTGAATCTCACTTCAACCCTGAGAAATAAGCAAAACAGATATTACTGCTTCTATTGTACAAATGAGAAAATTCAGTCAGATGGTGACTGGAAGGTATAAAATGCAGCAGGGCAAAGTCCAGATCTGGGCCTCCTGTGTCCTTACAGAATGCCTTTCACTATCCTAGCAAAACCCCCAGGGCCCACCTAAGTCTTTGCATGACTGCCAAGATTTCATGACTTCTTTGCCTGCTACCCTACCTAATTTGTGAGGTAGAGGCAATTTTATTCCTTCATTACTATTGAAGACAGGATATTTGACAGTGTATTTTATAGGATCTCCATGATAAATTATTCAACTTGAGTTAGAAGGAGGAAATGCTGGGAATCTTAAAAATGAAAACTTAAGAAGAATGGAAAATAGCTGAAAATGGATTATTACTCTGTCTTCAGTGAAAAGCTTACTGAAGCTCAAGAAACATATGAGGGAAAAAAAGGTCAATTAAAATTTTTGAAAAGCAAAAAAGAAATCACACAGTCGATTTTTTGGTGATTAGTTTTTGTGAGACAATTAAGACAGTTTCTGAAGTGACTGAAGTCCCCAAGGCTTCGATAATATTAATTTTTTATTATACTAGGAAGAAATTCAGGAAAACTCATTCAAAATAACTGCTATGTACTGACTGTTTGTGTCTCCTCCACCCCCCTAATTCATATGTTGGAAAACTAATCCCAATGTGAGGGTATGTGGAGACGGGCCTTGGGGAGGTAATTAGGTCATGAGGGTGGAGCCCTCATGATGGGATTAGTGCCCTTATAAGAAGACACATGACAGAGCTTGCTTCCTGCCCACCTTTCCCTCTCTGCTATGTGAGGATAAGAGGAAGAAGGCAGCCATCTACAAGCCAGGAACAGAGCCCTCACCAAAAACCAAATCTGCCGGTACCTTGATCTTGGACTTTCGAGCCTCCAGAACTGTGAAAAATAAATGTCTATTGTTTAAGCCCCCCAGTCTATGGTATTCTGTTATAGCAGAATGAACTGACTAAGACAATAAGAAATAAGTAGATACATATAAGATTATATTCAGAGACCCTTTGATAGACTAATATTGAAAGAATCTTAAGCATATACTTTAAACTATGACAGTTTTTATACTTAGCCATAGACACTATCAATTCTCCTTTTGGCCTTCAGGAAAGGATATACAATATTTAAAGAAATTAATAAAAGTTAGCATTTGTCAACTGCTCCTACAACTACTGTTGTAGGTAAAGAAAGAAAATGAAAAATATATTTTACAGTACTTAGTAGTAACAGGTCACTACTAAGAATTAGCATCAGACATAACACATATAAATGACTAGTAAGTATTAAAAAAAGCAGAAGAATATTCATTTTGGAGGGTTAAAAGTGTTGTTAGTCTGATACACACAAATACACACGAATGCACATAGAAACTGGTGAAATTTGAATAAGGTTTATGGATTGTATTAATGTTAATTTCCTGGTTTTGATATTTTATTGTAATTGCATAAGTTGTTACCATTGGGAGAATCTAGGGGAATGGTATGGGGGACCTCTACTATTTTTGCAACTTTCTGTGAGTTTATAATTATTTTTTAAAAAAAAGTTTTAAAAAATCATCATTGGTCGGAAGACTCTGTACTGTTATTTATAATATTGGTCATAATTCAAGAAGGATATTTCAGTCAGAACACAAAATAGTGACAATAGAATAAAACTCAAGTGATCATTACACTGCTTTAAAAGTGTTTCCTTGGGGCCAGCCCGGTGGTACAGCAGTTAGTTCACACGTTCTGCTTTGGCAGCCCGGTTTCACTGGTTCGGATCCACTGGTTAGGATCCCGAATGTGGATTTATGCATCACTTGTCAAGCCATGCTGTGGCAGGCATCCCACATATAAAGTAGAGGAAGATGGGCAGAGGTGTTAGCTCAGGGCCAGTTTTCCTCAGCAAAAAGAGGAAGATTGGAAGCAGATGTTAGTCAGGGCTAATCTTCCTCAAAAAAAAAAAAGTGTTTTCTTACCTCCCCCATTTTCCCTCTTCCTATCCTTCCCAGCCTAGACCTTGACATCTCTTCTTTTTCCCTCCTTCTTCCATTCACCCTAGCCTAGGAAAATAGTTGATTCATTGTTAACTGAATTCATTGTTAACCATGCTAGCCCATGTCTAAGAGAATGAACAAATAGCTTGGTTTATCAGAAAACCCAGTTCTTGGGAGATGTTGCTTAAGAGGACAAACTTGCAGCTAGTAGATAAATAAGTTCTGGAGACCTAATGTACAATATAGTGAGTATAGTCAACAATCCTGTATTATAAACTTCAAAGTTGCTAAGAGGCTAGATCTTAATTGTTCTCACCACAAAAAGGAAATGATAATTATGTGACATGATACAGGTGTTGGCTAATGCTGTGGCGGTAATCATACTGCAATATACAAATGTCTCAAACCAACAGGGTGTACACCTTAAACTTACACTATGTTATATGTCAATTACATTTCCACTTTTAAAAAAACACAAAGAAAACCTAGCTCTTTCCTTCTGTTGCTTTCTCAAATATAATGTTGCATGGAATGGAGAAGCACAGTAAAACCCAAAACAGGCACTTATGTGTGTATGCATATAGTCCTGATCAAGATAGTAACCACCTGTTTATCAACCTAACTCTCTTCCTGCCTGTAACTTAGCGATCAACAACGTCAGGGCAGTATGGTACAAGAGATCCCTGTTGATGAAATATACTAATCATGATGACGGAACGAGGCCCTTTTTTTTGGCTCCCTGGTTAATACTCTAGATTTACCCCGTCATGCTTTTTGACTCCTCTTTTAGCTTTTAATGATTAGTTTTCCATGTGTTACTGGAGCTTGTTTCTATGAATTCAGATTGCTCACACCTGTCTACATACCCCTAGTGATTCCACGATACTATTCATCCCCCATCGAGTCTAGTAACAGCCCACAACTCTGCTCCTTAAGCTTCCTAACCTCTATTAGAGGGTTCTGTTTTGTCTTTGAAACTTAGATCTATTAGTTTTTACTCCATGTACTTAGGGCTTTGGGAACAGCCTAATCTCATTTCTACCACAAATAGAGGACTGAGAAATTGTCTCCCTTACCCCTTGACTATGAATAGACAGAAATTAGTCATTCTTGCTGATCCATTTTAGGTCTGTTCTTAGTGAGCTGGGAGTCAAGTGTTTTTTCTTAAAAGTTCCTAAAAGTGAATCTGGAGGATCCAAATCTTGCCTGGAATTGGAGGGTATACCATGATGCCCAACTTTTCCATTGGACATCTGTCTGCTTTACTGGGACAAGTACTACCTACAATTCCAGAAAATAGAAATATAACACTTTGTTTAAGTAAGCTGAGCTCTGTCGGAAATGCTGTTATTTTCTTGAAAATAATAAGTACCTCACAACATATATTTTAGTTAACAATATTAGTCCTTTCTTCCCTTCCTCCTTCCATCCCTCCCTTTTTCCTTTCTCAAGTCCAGATAATCCACATCCTATGTCCTAAGCATCTTCTAAGTCCTAAGCAACTTCTAAAGTTGAATAATCCGAGGCTGTGTGCTCACAATCTTGGTGGGGAAGATTCTGAGTAAAGGAGTAAGAAAACCTTGTTTCCTTATCTATGGAAAAATTACATTGGTTTAACTTTCTAGCTATGTTCTCCCTGATATCTGATAAAGGTGGGATGTTAGGTACCAAGCAACACTGCTTACACTAAAAATGAACTCTGGTTGGTGAGTTACATGACCTGGGAGGTCTGTGGCCAGGACTATAAGTACATGGTGAAGAGTATTGGCTTTGGGCTTCTGAGATTAGACACTGAGAATTGGGTGTGCCCTTTCTTGTGTGGCCCTGGAAGCTATATTATAGGTTATTGTGAGAAATTTTATTCCTAAAAGCATGAGGCATCTAAGGCAAAGTGACTCTCACATTCACCCATGTGGCTCTTGCTTACACAGCTGAGGTGTCACTTGGGTGGCAGTGATGGGACAAGGAAAAAGCAGAAAACAGTCCTGGGACTCGTGAGCACTCTTGCTGAAGAAATGCAGCTGATATTGCCCTACTGGTAAATTATTTTTCCAACCTTCTAATTCCCACTTGTGGCCTACTGAGGTCTATGAGTTCAACTGACCCACCGATTGAACCTAAGACCACCAATGGGTATTGTAAGATTTATGCAAATAATTACTAAGTATTGAGGTATATGCTAATCAATGTTTATGTATGAAGTGTTATAGGAATTTCTGCTCCAAGAGTTCTGGCTTGGGGTTGGTGTTTGCAACAACACTTGGTATGTAATCTAAACAAATTCCTCCTCCTTACACCTGAACTGATTTTCCTGAAATTTTGCATCATCGTAATTAGAAGAAATTTCATAATTAGAACTCACTAAAGCATGAAATATTAAGTATATACTGAGTCTATATGCTGAGAGACTGGAAAAAGATCTATAAAGATAATGAAAGAAATAATGACCTGTATCAAATTATCATTTTGGTTTTTTGTGGTCTATTTCTTTCCATACATATTTCTCTTCTCCAAGTGAATACTGAAAGCCACATCCTATAACTAATTTTAACATAGCAAAAATAAGAGACCAGGATGCTAGAAGGTACCCTACATAGACAATCTTTCAATGTTATCTGTACTCCTGTATATAGGTAAACTCCTATTTTATGAATATTAATATAATGACCTAGTTAGCTATACATAACGAGACTACTCTCATGTCCTGGCTCATAATTAATTAACTTTTCTGAACTATTCATTTAGCAAATATTTATTGAGTACCTACCACATGCTGAGGAATGTATTAATCACTAAGGATTCAATAGTGAGAAAAATAGACACGATATGATAGTTTCAATGAACTCTGTTGGCCTGGAAATCCTGAATAATAGGCAATAATTCACAAGTCTATGTTCATTTAGCACTAATCTATTTAATGGTTATGCTTCTATTTGCTTTTGCTAAAATATTCAGCTAAAGGTACCATTCAATACCTATGCACTATAAAATCAGCTAAAAATATTTGTTGTTTTGCTCAAAAGCTGTTAATGATTGACTGATGGAGAGAGGTGATATTATAAATGTGTGACTTCACTTTGCTTAAGACCGCTTCCAGATAATGAACCAACTGTCAAAACAGTTCTGAAGACTTGAGTCTTACTTTGCAGAGAGTAAGGACTTAAAATAGGTGACTATTACATAATCCTATTTGTCTGGAATACAGGTAAACCCTGGCCACAGAATTCTGATCAAAGGGCTCCCTTGGTATTCCTTCTGCAATATACTTCAGGGTCTGAGAAGTTGGGTGGCGCTTGGTCCCAGGGTCCCTTTGCACACCAAGAAAGAGGCCCTAAAGTACAGATAAGTAGCTTAAATACCTTCTATTCACTGAGCTCTCATCATTTCAGCTTAGCTACGCCAAGCAGTTGCCAGCCCTTGCACTTATTGATAGCTGTTCCTGGTTCTCTTCGAGTTGATCAGAGCCATTTCCTCACACACTGGAAGGTTCTCAAGCTTATGGAAGTACGAAACCAACAATTAAGGAATGCCTCCCTCCAAAACATGTAATTTATCGTATCCCTAGTCATCAATTCAACACTGTAGCATAAACATCATATTTCATTTAGAAATAATATGAGATGGGTTTTTATTATATTAGTATTTGAATGAGTTTATGAGCAGGGATTGGCAAACATTTTATGTAACAGGCCAAACAGTAAATATTTTGGGCTTTACAAGGCCACATACAGTCTCTGTCACATATCCCACGCCCAATTTTTAATGCTTTAAAAACGTAAAAACCATTCTTAGCTAGAGAGTCACTGCAGACTGGACCTGGAATCTGTAGTTCGCTAACCTCCGATTTTTCAGGCATGAAGGGTAAATGCAGTCGTAGTCATTTATGTTTTCTTGGGAACCCCAAACCACACATTTCTGCCTTTTCTACCTCCACTTGCTATGATTCGATATTGCTACTGAATGCTATTTTATGTAAATTAATCATCTCAACAAATATAATGTGTCATTCATATCCACTGACATAATAATTTCCATTTGAAAGAATGCTTAATACAATTTGCAATTTAGACATCAAATCAATGAAAGTGGTAAGAATCACTTATATATTCTTTGCCAGGTAGTCTCAGCTATGTTCTCATATTTAATTTAATTTGACCTCTCCGATAATTTTGCACTCTATGTCCTTTTATCCCCATTTTATAGGTAAGGAGGCTGAGATTCTTATGGGATAAGTGACCTCACCAAGGTAATATGGCCAGTTTATGCCAAAGAACTTGAACCCAGATCGCCTGACACCAAGTCCTAGTGTTGCCCCAACAGGAAAGGCACAATATATTTATGGAAGAACATGCCTCCACCCTCAGGCAAGCCTACTTAGCAGGGCCAGAACAAAGTCGTGATGACTTGAGATCTTTCTGGAGACAACTGCTCAGAAGTTGCACCTTTGAAACGATTTGCATCACTGCCCACAGGTTCTTCCTAACAGTGTCCTATAATTATTAGGTTTCCTAACCAAGCAAATGAAAAAGCTATTCACGAACGACCCTACCACAAATGAAATTACTGGCACCTCAAGCATCCCTGTCCTTCTCAGTGCCAGAACTTTCTATCTCTGTGTAAACATAAAATGCAAACAAACAATACAAGGCAGATCAAACCAATCAATTGCCTAATGAACTTTGCGAAGATACAGGATTTCACACAATCAATGAAAGTAATATTTGAGAACAGCTTCAATCACACTGAAAGCCGTTACTGAAAGAGGATCCAGAAGACTGAGATTTAGTGAAAATGGAACAAGGCTGGCGACGTGACAGTGGCTTTAAATGAGAATGATTTGTCAATAAAATGATTCCAAATGGCCCTTGGAAAAACCAATAAAGATTTTTATAAACTGAGCCTGTTTATGACTCTACTAAAATTCAAATTTCACAATATTACAGAAGAACTACAACTTGAAACGTGATTCATTTTTGTTTGATGTAAGAAGGGCTATAGCTGAATGTTCTGGTAGGTAATAAACTACATGTATTTTCATCATTTTAGTTTAATTGTTTAAAATAAAACACCATTTGCATCGTTCATTACAAGACTCTGGCCTCAATTTAAGTGGATTCACTTTTAATGTTTTTCTCCCCCCAACATCCATTTATTCCAATAATACGTTCCTCCTGCACTGCTTCTTCAGACCAGGAAGGTGGTGGATTAAGGTAGAGAATAAGGAACTTCCTCCCCTCTCTTGGGAGAGCAGAAGCAGTCACAGAGGTTGAGTCACTGCCATGTCTAGAAGTGCCTTGCTACCATGACCTTCAATGTATATTCTATGCAAGTCCCTTTCCATATCCCAAATGCCTCTTTCTCAAATCCGTGGATGCATAAGCTGTTTACACCAAAACGATCACCAAAGTGATACTGCCTCACGAATACAATGTGATAACAGAAAATATCAAACCCTGAACTGCGTGCTCAGCATCAGTAAGATTTCCCTGACAGTCCTCATGCAGTTTCCTAGGCTAGGATAAGGATCTTATTTCCTTAGTTGACACATTACTTGCTTTGGCTAGGTGTGAGACCACACTTAGAGACGCAAGGGCAGCCCATGGCTGGAAGCCATTATGTCTCGTTTTCCTTATTAAAGTAAGACATCAGGACATAGCGAAACTCCTTTGTATGCCCCAAGAGGAAAAGTGTGCTCACAGAACTGTTCTGGGTGATACTTAAGAATCAGAGCCACACTTCTTCTCAATCTAGTATTGAAACATCTGAAAATATAAAAGAAAACATTATGTATGAATGCTACTAAAGTTTTATTTTAGCATTCAGTTTGAGTCAACTTTTCAGATTCCAAAAAACAAAAGAAAACAACTGTAATGATACTTAAACATTTTACGTTAAAGCATTTATTTATAATATTCTTCATTATCTTCCCTATGGAATAGTTCCAGAAAATGTAGCAGTTATATAGGTGATAATCTCAGAAAAGGAAAATTCTTATGGCAAAATTAACAAACATTCTCTCATGAGTGAGAATTTCCCAATTCGTTCCCCACACACTCCCTTTATCAACAGATTCTTTTCTCCTTTCAGGTCGCAGATCATTGAGATCACCAAATGGTCTCCATCCAACATTTGACCACTTTCTAGTTCAGTGCCCATCACTGGGACAGCAGGTGGACAACCCGGAAGGCAATTACAGGCCAGCTGAATCACAATGAGGTACGGAACTTTGTGAAGGATGGAAAAGAGATTTAAACTGATTAGTCAGAAGAGGCATTGCTGGACGTCGTACGTGTCTGATAACCGTCAGTCAATAGCTCAGACAATCATAAAATTGTGTTCTTTTCAAAGGAAGAAAAGCAAAATGACTTGGCAAACGTTTTCTTTTCCTCTCCCTCTGCCACTTTAAAATGGAAGAATTCTGGATCCTTGCTGTTAACCAAATGGCATTTACAGCTCTCAGTTGGCATGGGGCAGCTGAGAATCTAAATCGAGGAATGCTTATTCCATTTCTATTTCCATGGAAACCAGTCACCAACTGGTGCAAACAAGGTAGATCAAATTTTTGAACAAGAATGTTGAAATAATCACTGTTTTAAAACTTTTCTCTTGCATCAGGATGGAGAGCACAGTGTAATCTCAGGGACACACAGAGATGCCTGTGTGGATAAGCAAATTACCACTGCTTTACTGTTACAGCTCTTTTCATAATCACCATAATTACCGTATTTGTATGAGATTTTTGGTCATTCTGTGAAGGACAAATTGCTATAAATCCAATAAAAAATCATATAATAAAATGTGAAAATTAAATGAGGTTTTAAGTGCTTTTTGTCAAGAAAACCTTGGCGTAATCAAGCAAACCTAAGAACTCCTTTCAAAATTTATGATCACGTTCCTCTTCTATGTCTTCTTTGCAAGTGCATGAGGAAAGAAATGAGGTGACTTCCAGAGGATGGGTGAGCTATGATCAGTTTTCTTGAACAGATTTAGAAGGACAATTCCATTTTTTGAAACTCTTCTATGAAAATCCGACTTTGAAAAGACCATTGAAATAACCAATTGCTGCAGAGTGTAGATGATCTCCTTAGATCCACTTAGCTTTTCCAAGGGAATTTCAGATCCACATCCTCCCCTGCCAAAAAACATCCGATCCCACTCCCACTGTTTGCACATTTAGAATATCAACATTTCACATTGGGTGGAAATAACTTCCCCCAGAGAAATACCAGGATGAAAAGTGTCAATGATTCATTTCATCGCAGCTTTAATCCCTAGGTCTTCCTGATGACAAAACCTCTTGCTTAGCTCTAAAACCCTAAGTTATTACATAGGCTAGGAGGGTCCATAGTATCCTGAACATTCAGAATGCATTGTCTGCAATCCTCACAGCAAACTGCAAGTAGCTATTCTTGTCTCCATTTTATACGCAGGAGACAATTAAGTCTCTCAGTGGCAAAAAGATTTGCTCCAAGTTATTCATACAATCACTTAGCTTGTTTTCCCATATCAGACTTTCACATTCACTGTTGTCCTGCGCAGACACACTTTCCTATTTCTAGCTAGTAACTGCAATTCAAAAATATCACCACGTCTATTTCCCATCTCATTAATACTCACCTCCCCATATTAGTGAATGATAAATACATGCAGAAATGTCTGACCTCAACCATTGCTATTTTTTGAGCACACACAACTCATTAGGATTATTACTTCTAGTTTTTCAGCTAAATTCTAAATCTGAAGTTGTTCCTTAAGTTGGTCCACTTATTTATTTGTTTCTTTCCAACTTATGCTAAATACTTAAGAGGTTTGACTTTAATTTTTAAGATCAAAATTATAGTTAGGAAATAAGAATACCATTATAATAAGAAAGGGGTGTGTGTGTGTGTGTGTGTGTGTGTGCGTGTGCACGCATGCTCAATGAGACAGAAAGAGAAGGCAATTGATTTTCACTAGATTTCAAATCTCTCAAGGAATTATCTCAAAAGTTTTGCTAATCAGTAATTATATGTGCATGGCCCATTTTCACCTTTTCATGCTAAAATTACCTAGTGAAAACATTTTTTTGAAGCTTACACTACTTGATTTACCTCCTTATTTCAAGAAAGGCTGGCACATAACACCTGAAAGAAGAAAAAAACCCCTAAATCAAAGGTTAATTTATAATTTCCTTTCTGATGGCTAAGAATAAGAATCAGTGGATGTTAATGAACACAGCCCCAGGGAACAAGCAATATTTTCTTTCCATGCAAATCACACTCTCTTTCTCAGAGTCTAAATTGAAGCTTCTTAATTTTAGCCGTGGAAAATACTTGTAAGAAGTATTCATAATAAAGGGAAGGTTTTTTTCCGTTACTGAAACTGTTAGTTATTTCTATTCATTTAAGACAAATAGAAACAAAACCAAAAATGGCAGAACAATTTTACAAAATAATTTGGAACATTAGAAAAACAATAAATTAAAATTCATTTAAAACTTTTATTTCTGACTGGGTTTAGGTGCTTCATCCATGACATTTGAATATTTTGCATTTCATGGCCTTGTTTCTTTTCCTGGTTTTCTCAAGTAAAAATGGGCGGTCACCCTACCACAGAGCAGGGATATAGCAACACTCAGCTTCCAACCAGGTTAAATTAGTAACCATCATAACACACAAGATAGCATCTTATATTTAACAATCTCAAAGCTCAGTGGAATGATAACAAGATAACTACTTACTGAGTGCCTACTATTTACTAGTCTCCAGCATGAATGAAGCATGCTATTTCCAGAGATCTGTAAAAAAATTAGTTAAAACTAGAGCATAATGCAGTATGAGTTAAGTGGTGAAGCTCAAAGATAGTGGACATAGGATAAGCTCATTGAGTACATCTAAAGAGTGTGGACTTGGTCATAAACGGTTTGAAGATAGATGAAAAACACGTTTAGACTTGAGTTTTAGATAAAGGAGAGGCCCTAGGGAAAAGTAGGAAATTTCTGACTTCTCTCCTTTACAAAGAAAAGAAAAAACCAAAATGGCTAAACAAGAAAATGCCGTTTATTCCAAAGCTTGAAAGGAGCTTACTAATATTGAAGACACTGTCAGCCATTAGAAACATTCTCTCAGTAGGAATGATTATTCCCTTCCATCAGTCATTTTCCAAGACTCCGGGCAAATGCTACCAGCTCCAGAAGGCTTGCCTACAATTTCTGCCTATCTCCAGTGACAACTTGTTTAAACTCTATTCCTATTGTCTGGAGCACTGGTTTACAATGGTTTGTTTTGTATAAACAGAACTTTTTGCTTTAAATATAATTTTAGGAGAAATTCCACCATCTGAAATAGATTTTACTATAGACTTTTTAAAGGGGAGTGCTTTAGTTGAGAAAGAGAGGGCTACACCCATTCCACACAGCCTCCTGAGTGACACGTGGGCAGCCTCGTCAGATCCAGCAACAGACTCTAGGTAGGGTTCCATGAAACACTTTTGGAAAACCAATGGTCTCCGAATCACATCCTGCCTAACGGTTTGTTTTAATTGTCATACTGTGTTAGTTAAGAGATGGATCAATGCTAAATTTCTACATACTGTAAGTATATCACTAGTTGGATTTTTAAGATATAATTAAAGCAAAATGCTATTCTAGTAAGTATTCAAGAAGTCTTTTCTGAATGAAACTATATGCCATAAAATAAGCACTAAACTCTCATAAACTAACAATTATTTCCATGAATTAAAAAGTATCTATTGCTTATGAACACTATATTCAAAAGAAGAGCATCTAAGAGTGAATTACATGATACAAAGAGTATTAGTTTGGAAATCAGATTCACCTTCATAAGCTTTGTGAACCTGCCTTGAATTTTTCTTTCTTTCACTGGACAGAATGGGCACCAATAATGACATTTAATTTCAGGTTCTTTGCTGTAATTGAGTTAAGCAGACAAGCAGTTTATTAAAACGATATCGGGAAGTTCAGAATTGTTGGGAGCACTAAACAACCAAGGGAGAGACTAAGGATCAAGAAATACACACAGTGGGGCTGGCCTGGTGGCACAGTGGTTAAGTTCACATGCTCTGCTTTGGCAGCCTGGGGTTCACGGGTTCAGATCCCAGGCACAGACCTACACACTGCTCATCAAGCCATGCTGTGGTGGCATCTCACATAGAAAATAGAGGAAGATTGGCAAAGATGTTAGCTCAGGGCCAATCTGCCTCCCTGGCTCCCCACCCCCAAAAAGAAAAGAAAACACATAGGTGCTCTATGAAGAAAGACCTGCTGAGAGAGTGGGAGAAGGACACACGTAAGTGAGTGAGAGCTTCCCTGGCCTCTGGGCCACTACCTGCACAAGTGCTACTGAGTTGTAGAATCTAGATCACTTGGCCTACGGTCCAGACTTGAGCAAGGGAGGCTGAGCAGGTTAACAGTTTCTGGCATTTTCGACTGCCATACTGGAGAGGAGTCTTGGCTCTCCACTGAAAGTCATAAAACAGAAAATTCCTTCTACAAAAAAAAATAATTCAGATACTGGGGCACCAAAACAATTCCCTGCTACCTCTCTGACATGAATGTGTACAAGTCAAGTGAGAATACATGTAAAAATGCTTTGCCATCTGTAAAGTTCTAGATAAATTCTTCTTAGTAGATGGCTCCTCTGTATTTGAGAAGGTGAGACCTGAGATGGCTTGGAAGGACGAATGCCAGTCAAGGGAGCCAGAAAATCTGTTCTTTTTTCTCATTCTCTTATGGAGAACACATAGTAGCCCTGCCGACCTCTATTGAGACTTTGCTGAGTTTATAGCCCAAGGCAAAAGCAGCCAAGGATTCTTCGGGGGACAAAGTTTTCTCTGCTCCCTTTCCCAAATCACATACCAAGCTTCTCAAAGCTATAGAATTGCTCACAGGAAAACCGAATAAGTAGCTCATGTCTACTGAGTTTTGTATATTATTATAATGACACAGCACTAACTTTTCAAGCATGAACAACATGCAGTGTTTGTCCATGTATCGGCACAGGAAGATTTTATAGGTATTGCTCCAAATATTCTCTCAGTGTATAAAAGGATTATTCAATGTTATCAAACAATTTATCTAGCAAAGAGTTACTTGGGCTTCCCTCTGCCACATACATTTTCCCGTTTCATTCCAAATATATGCCTTGGAAATCCGTGTGTGTTATATTCATACAGATTTCAGAAACCTATAAATCTTGTAAGAAGAATGTGAATTTAAGATACGAGCAGCATCCTTAACAAAGTTTAGTTTCTTAGCATACAAAGAAACAGCATCTCCCTAATCAAAGACAAGGAAAAAAGATAACGGATATGAAGAGGTAATGAGTATTTTATTTCGACCCGGATGAATTAAACATGAGTTAGCATCCCTTATAATTTAAATAAGTTTTACAATGGGGATTCTAACCGAAGCTCATAGAAACACAATGAGAAAATTAGATGATGATAAATGGAATGAATAGATGTAAAAACAGTATGTATGGTCATAAATATGAAAGAAAGAATACTCAATAAACCTGCAATGGCTTATCTGAATACCTTCTCATATTTGCATTTGAACTGCAAAGATGTCAACAAGTACAAATTAACACTCCTACAAATACACCAGTGAAATAGGTCTTGTGAAATAGTTGCTTCTGAGATTGTCCCTCACTTGGGGACCCCTTTTGCCTCTATTAGAATTAAATTTCAACAAAGTCAAGTCCTCTAATTCTTTAATCTTTTCAGTTTAAACCTAGTCCCTTCTCAGATGCTCTCCATCACCTAACTTCCCCTAACACTCCCTATGTGATGCTAAGATGGATAGATAAGAGATAGAAAAAAACAATCAAGTGTTTTTGTTTCAAATGTTTCCCACTCCTTTGAAAAGCATTAAAGGGACTTGTGGTTGCTTTAGGAAGAAAATAAATAAGTTTTATGAAAGAGTCAGATGTCTGTTAAAATTAACAACATAGGTCACAATTAAAACTGCTGAACAACTCAAGTTCTGGTCAGACGACATCATACAAACTATGTGAACTACTGCCAGGACTGGGCAAGTGCTAGAGACAAATGTCTGCTTCTTCCTCTGCATGATGACAACATTATGCTAGAGCTTACGGGAAGATCAAGGTATCAGGATGGTAGAAAAAGAAAGGCATCAGTGACAACCTGATACAGGTGAGACTGGATGGTTGGAGAGAAAATAAGAGTCTATATTTGGTAATTGGGACAGGTGTGGGTGGTGGTGTGATCCTGTGAGGATGAACCTCAGAAGGAGGGAAAACCAACCAAGAGCAAAAAGGGCATATAAAATCCTTAGCAGTCAGCTAATCTCAGCCCAGGATGTCACCAACAAGGTATTTTATCTGCAATTCATGCAAATTCAAATGCATTTACTAGCATATGTAAATTATATGCAAATAGTGTAGGGATATCTAAAAATAGGAAGAGGTAAACTCAACTCACAAAGGTCAGTCTTTTCTAAAATTCATGAGATAGCAGCGTGTGATGAGACCATGTGGTGGAGAAAGTGAAGATTCAGGGGAATCTGCTGGAAAATCACAAGTAGGCTACTGCTCTTCTCAGTTCCATCGAGCTATTTCAGGTGTTCTATAGGCAAGGGAATTCTCCACAGTCCTCCAAAGCAGGAGACATCCACAAGACTCCATATCCTTCATAGGGTAGGAGAAGGTTTCCGATTCCCACAGGCTCTCCTTGGGTTCAGTCTTTCCTCCTACAGAGAATCTTTCTTGCACAGCCACAATTCCAGAGCACTCTCAAGGGTTGTCATTTAAGTGCAAAAACTGGGACAGTACCTCCTAGTTTATGTGATTCCAACTTAAAATAGTCCATATTTCCATTTAGAGAAATATGAAAACTACCTACCCTCTGAGAATTAGACTAAAACTTTATCTTATTACTTACCACCCTTTATAATAATAGTAAGAGTACTTTTATGTAGTTTCCCAAAATATTTACTTACATTATGACTACGTGTTACTCATTCAAATTTAATTTAACAAAAAAAGCTATTAATATATACTAGTAGAATTGTTTGAGAACAGAGACTCAAGCTCCGGCTTCCCCATGCTGACTTCTGATCAGACCATACCTGAAGCCTTCCTTTTTGTTTTTTTTACTATAAAGCTTTCCCACTCCTGAGTTTGCCATTGAGTCTCTTCCAGTGATGGTAGCTGACTCCTTTCCTACAGCAGGCTCTCAACAAACAGCTTCTCATTTCATTTGGGTGGCCTTCATTTATTTCCAGAGAACAAATACCATTGTGAAGTCCAATTTATGTCAGCACTTTCTGTAGTAAGTGATCTTTGTTACTTGTTCAAAGTCACAAGCACATAAAGTGGTGGCAATTATTATGGACCAATCCCCTCTCTCTGGAGAAACAGGGCTCTGAATACCAGCACTTAGTAGAGCCGGGTTATTAAGTGCTTACTGAACACAGTGGTGTAGCATTCTGGTGATTACAGCTCTCCAAAGGTAGCAAACTTACTGAAGCATGTGCTCAACACAGGAATTAATTTCTCATCTACTCGACTACAGATTAATTTAGCTACGCAGGTAAATAGATGGTGTGGGAACAAATGAGCTCAAATTCTGACTCTGCCAGTCGGTGACATTAGGCACTTTATCTCACCTCTCTAGACCTTCTCCCTGAACTGGGTTGCTGTGAGCAGTGAATGAGACAACACGCAGATGTGAAATTTTATTAGCAGTTGCTTCCATTGCATTAAAATATAGTCAAGTAGACTTAGATTTGGGGGTCGTTTCTTTAAGTTCAATAGAGAGGGTGAGCTACTGATGTGACAAAGGAGGCTCTGATGCGAATGCTTCTCCAAGGCCACAGATAGAGTGAGCAACATGGCTGGGATGGTACCCAGGCCGCATCTGAAGGCAGAACATTTTTTACTCTATCACCTTGCCTTCCTTGGTGACCTATTTTATGAGAATTAATCAAATAGGTCCTCATCTAAAGGACATGTTTTCTACCTTTTCACCCTTTATTAAGGATTGTAATTGAAGTGCACACCTACCACTGATACTAAACACACACAAAGTACAGTGGAACAACAGGCTTCTATTGTAATTAACTGAACTGTTAAAACATAAAAATTATGACATCTTTTTTACCTTGTAAAAACAACATTCTAACTTTAGTTCCTTCACTAAGAAGGCAATTGATTTGAATAGAAAGGCATTTGATATCTCAACAATATCTGGATAATATTGAAATGAACAATCAGCCAGTTTGCAATTTGATTCTTTTTTTAGCACCTGCTTCTTCTGGTAACCATACAGGGAGTGAGAGAAAGCAAATAAGGGCTCTTTCTCGCCTCAGTTTGCCCTCTTGCTCAGAACTAACACGAGCGTCCACTGGCTGATCCCATTTGAAAGTTCGCAGATGCTTCTCTAATGCTCTGTAGCAGTACAAATAATACAGTGCCAGCACTGGCCTCTCAAGGTCTCCATGCTCTGAAGTTTCCATATGTGTGGATACAAGGACACAGAAGAAAATATAAGGACCCAAGGTGGAGGTCAGAGGAGAAGATTAAAAGAGAAAGATAAATAAATATATCTGTCTGGAAACCCTGCTCAAATGCTTAATCCATTATTAAAGGATACTTATCTCTTTCCCTTACTGCAATTTCCATCTGCTTCAGAGGCCTCAGGAGTTTGTGAGTTTGTTTTTTAAATAAGAAATTTAAATTGAAGGAATTATCAATTATTCATGTCAATAGTACACGGGGTTAGCATAAATTATACCCAAATCTCATGTTAACCTATAGCATCAATCAGACCCTTTATCAAAACTCTTACTGAGAGCCCCAGGAGACTGTGTCCCCAAAATTGACAAAGGGAAGAACAAAGGGGTCCAAAGACTGCATTAGCATGATTATAATCCCTGGAATAATTAATGCATTGTTTTCTAAAAATGAATATTTACACTTCAGGTGACAGGAATATAGAAATTCAAAATTAGAGAACCATTTTCTGTATTTATTCTCATTAAAGAATAGACAGCCACTTAGCCAAATGCTATGAATCTATTTATTTTCTTTCTTAGAAGTGTCCGAACATTTTCCCTTTTACTCTATCAAAGATACCAGGCTAAAGGACTAACATACCTGTGTCTATCAGGGGCCAATCAGGAAACCCTGGGCTCTTATATACTGGGTAGCATGAGAAAAATTTCTTCAAGGGACTCATATAAAGATGCCAGCAGGGTTTGGGGAACCAATAGGGAGTACAGCAGTGTTCTGAACTAGCAACACTGGGAACCCCTAGCTCTAAGGAGCCTTAAGGAGGAAGTGGTTATTGATACCCATAAAGGGCAGCTCTTAGGAGGTCAGCTTTAGGGCCACCTCACAGGAGTTATGACCTTCAGGGATGCAGCTAACCCCCATGGCCCAGCAAGGAGAGGGCAGAGAATAAATACCTCTTCTTCACTCTCCTGCACCCCACTGATCTCCTGGCTGAGCCTTCCATTAGCCAAAGCCAATGGGAAGCCAGAGGGCAAGGGAGCCTGTTAACACCATCCCTAGAGATCAGCTTTCTGGGGTACAGAGCAGGGTGAAGGGTCAGAAAAAAGATATCTGGCACGAAGATGCACTATATATAACACTATTTAATAGTTACTACTTTGTGAGACATTTTGTTAATTCATCTAGATGAGCCAATCAAGGTTGATACTCTTGTAATTATTGTTAAGTAGGACCAAACAGACATTTTATATCCCAAACTAAACTGGAAATCATCTCAGTATCTGTTCTTGCCTCTCTATTCCCTTCCTTGGTAAGTGTGACCCCCATCTACAATAGGAAAGGTTTCTAAAAGAAGTCAGTTCACAGGTGCTGTGAAAACTTACTAGAAAGCATCCAGCTCAGATCAGAGAGGTGAGTGAAAGCATCGCAGGAAAGTGACCTGAGTTGAAAGAGGAGGGGGAATTACGCAGGTGCAGATGGTGGAGGGCACCACCATCAACAGTTGTGGCACACTCAGGGAACTCCACAAGTCCTGTAGGGCTGATAGATAAAGTGGGAGGAAATGTGGATACAGAGCAGAGCAGACAATGATGACGGAGGAGTGGGCTCATGGAGGTCTTATATTGTTAACAAAATGTCAAGACATTAAAGGATTTTAATGTTCTTATTTTGGTTCAGAAATATCACTTGGGCAGCAGGATGGGGTGAGAGTGGAGACAGGGAAACCGTTTAGGAGATTTTACAAGGATGCAGGTGAGAGAAGGGGGAGAGACTAACAGAAGGCTAGTGTGGAGGGATGGATGAGGGTGTTGAAGTCTTTGGAGAGCTATTAAAGAGGAGGACTTCAATGGTGAGAACTGTCAGGACTTGGTGAGTAATGGACGTCGAGGGGAAAGGAGAGCGATGGCTGGCTTCTGGTCCAAGAGAGCCTTCTCCTATTGTACTACAACTTTCTGTGAGAACCCAGACCCGGCCCACTTCCCAGAATCTAAAAGAGGATCAAAAATGTTACTTATCTCAATGCACTGCATCACGAACCCATATGATAGAAAAGAATTTTCTAAAATATTCATTGCAGATTCTTTCATGGACATGAAATCTATGGCTGTATACAAAAAGTGTCAGGTATTTTTCACTACTGACTGTTTTGTATACATTAAACATCAAGTACGTACATTTGTAGTCAACATTACACATATCCCTTTGATAATCACGGGCCAAGTAACTACTGTGTAGTATACTATAGATGTTATTTTGCAAAAGGATTAGAGGAAAGCTTTTGAACATATTTGGAAATATAAATCAGTCTCTGATAATGGCCCTACTTTTCTTTGGTAGGTTTTGTCCGACCTACTTAGCTATAGGATAATTTTATCTTAACATATTTAACTACATCCTGTGTATGAAGAAATAATGCTTCTACATTAAGAAGCATTAAGATCATAGATCTAAAGTGTCTTTTTCTTTTCTCTAACATTGAGTTAAAATATTTCCTGTATAATCAGAAAACACTGACTACATCCATTGGCTTTGCTTTGGAACACCAGCTCCTGATAACAGTTGTCGTCTGCAAGAATAAGAGAAAGCCACACACACTTCCGTTTCGGCAACATGACAACTTTCTTAAAACCAGAAATTATGTGTGAAAGGAGACTAAATAACAAAAAGAAATGTGCTTCCGGGGCTGGCCCCGTGGCCCAGTGGTTAAGTTCGTGCGCTCTGCTGCAGGCGGCCCGGTGTTTCGTTGGTTCGAGTCCTGGGCGCGGGCATGGCACTGCTCATCAAGCCACGCTGGGGCGGCATCCCACATGCCACAACTAGAAGGACCCACAACGAAGAATATACAGCTATGTGCCGGGGGGCTTTGGGGAGAAAAAGGAAAAATAAAAAATCTTTAAAAAAAAAAAAGAAATGTGCTTCCATCCACCCCGGTTAAATCTTCTTGGAAACAGAGATAAGAAACAAAATGAAAAATCCATTCCTTTTGGAAAATGAGTCTTTAACCTATGGGTTGGTTTATTTTGAAAAGGAATTAGATTCTAGGCCCACATATCACACATTCATAATATAACGCCATTGTCTCATCTCTCACTAGATATGCTGCTATGACTTTTAAGCAGAGGGAACATTTAACAAGAAGCAACCTAGGGAAGGGACGATCTAACTCAGACATCAATAATTCATTTATCAGAAATAGGAGTAGTGGTATGAAATGCCAGGAGACTGTTTCATTTACGGGGAGGTATTTTCTATTTTAAGCCTGGAACAATACAGGCAGCTTTATTTGGCAAGCTAATATGAATGGAGGCACAGCTGAACGGGAGAATAGGTTTTATGGTCTCCTCTAATAACGGTATTTCTTTAGCATCAGTTATTTAGGTCTGACACACAACACCATTTGGGCACTTGAAGAAGTGACAAGAAAGGAATTTTTATAACTTTTGAACTTCAGAGGCAATTACCTTTACCCCAAAGCGTTAGCACTAGAAATGTAACCATGTTACATCTAAGAGATATGATTTGCATAAAGTTGTGAGGGTACATTCTCTCTTAGTACTAACAACCCTTCGGGTGTTACAGCTTCTTACTAAGTCATCTCCCAATTCAGCCCATTAGTTGGCAGCCTATATTATTTCATCATTGTATCCCCCAAGCATTTAGCACAGAACCATTCACAAAGCAGGGTCTCAATGAATAGCTGCTGAATGAATGAACAAATGTAGCCAAGTGTCAAGTAATTCCAGATATGCTCTGAAGCCTACTGGTCAGATTGTACAATGAGGAGACCCTTGCCTAGAATATGCCTCAACTTCCCCATTCTGATGATGATTAGAAATTCCTCCTCTTCGCTATCTTACATTAAATTCAAGGACTCCTGCTCCACTGCGGGAGATGGGGAAATGGAATTAAAGAAAAGCAGATTTACTGTAGATTGAACGATTCATAGCTCTCAGATCCTAAAGAAGCAAAAAGACCTATCCAAACCTCTAACCTTGGAAATACACAAAGACCTCCAAGTCTTAATTTAAATTTGAAATGGCCATTGGCATGTATATTTTGAGATACTTATAATTTTTAACTGATTATTTCTCAAGAACTGGATATGGGAAGAGAACGCAATTATAATTATAGCTATAATTATCTAGCACCTATTACATAGTCAGCAGTATGCTTGGTGTTTTACAAACTTTATTGCTACTCTTTAGAGGTATTATTATGTCTATTTTAGAGATTAAAAACAAGTAACTAAAGCTCAGAGTAGTTAGACCCAAAGACCATAAAACTAATCAAGGAGAACCAAGGCTAAAAGCCAACTTTTCTAAACTACAAACCCACTCTTATTTCCTGAGGCCAGGTGACATCTATTCAAACAGATTTTATCTGTCTCTGGATGCACGCTTAAAGACAGATCCATCAATCATACCTATAGTTATGGTCTAGTGAGCAGAGAGGATACTTTAACCCTAAATGCCTGAATAAAAGCTTGTGGTTGGCCAAAAAAAAAAAATCAGGCATCAACTTTTGAGAAGATATAAAGGGACACCTGATGTCCCAGGTGACTGGTATGGACTGCTGGTGTTGCACCTCTGAAAATGCCATCTTTCACTGTCAAGACAGGAACAATACCTGCATCCTCCAATAATCAATCAAACCCACACTGTACTCCAAGAACCATGGACAGTGCTTAGAACGGGGCGAAACAGGACACACTAGAATAGCCCAGAGTGAGTGGGACCACGGTGATGCTTCTTGAACAAACGTCTTGGGAAGCAGCCAAGTTTAAAAGGAATCTTCACAAAGAACACAGTTTTTAAAAGGGAGCCTATGAAAAGTCAGTGAACATAGTATAGTCAGTTCTCCTATAACATTTGCCCTGAAAATATGAATTTTTTCCAATACCATTGATATATTAGAGAAGAATTTGAGCATAACGCAAAATTTGCATTTGTTTACGCACAATTTTGTCCCCAAAACTCTAGGTGAATGTAGAAAACACCTAGCTGTACTGAGCCTGGTAGGAAGACACAAAACCCACAGAGTTACTATCGTCCTCAGGAGCACAACGGTCCACACTTGTCCACATCTGTGTGGCTATCTCCTCTTTGATTTTAGGTAACCCTCCTTCTTCTTCACAGTAACTTGCAAGCTGCCACACTTCCGAAAGCCATCCTGGGAGGTGTCCTCCATTCTGCTTAATTTTCCCCTTTCCTCTCAAGCTATTTCATAATTTTCCTCTCTATTCTGTGTTCTTCTTTAAGATTTTAATCGTCATCTCTTATTTCCTCTTACTCTTTTTCTCTTGCATACAGAACGTCAGGCCTGTGAGTAGGAGTAGATATAATGGGCACACGCTTGCACAAGCAAACTTCATGTCTTTTTCAACATAAAGTGCCACAGTTATTATAATTTTATACATTTCTTAACCATTTAACATGGATAAAACTGGGCTATTATTTTTAATAGGTCCCTATGATCTTCGTGTTTGTGTCACTGGTGAAGATTTTTAGTGTTGAGCCCCTACTTCATTTTCTTATTATTCCGTGGCTTTAGATTTTGCAGAGTAAGAGTATTTGCGGGAATGCATATATTGCATTATAGCAGAATGGATTACATATTGAAATTTATCAGTGGTGACTTTTAAGTACTGAAGCTTCAAGTTTCTTCCTCAGTGTTTCACGCTAGTTTGCAAATTAGGTTGAATGCATTAGCACGGATTGTCTCAAATTATAAGCCTTTGTGTGAAATTCACTATAACTTTAAACCGTGTAATCTAGTCACTAATGAACAGTTCTAAAAGAAAAGTATCCATTTTAATTTAGATCTCTTTCTCTTTTTGTTTAGAAAGTTCTGGAAAATTCTATCTACATTAATTTGCACATTAATACTTTCACCACTCACAACACTCAGTTGTTAATATTAACAAACAGCATATTTTCCACAGTAACATTTTGAAGCTTCTTTGTAGATGGTAAAAAGAGAAAGAAAGAAAAAAATCGATGCACAGTCATAATTATCTAGGTTGTTTTTTTAAGCTAAACTTAGTGACTTCTTTAATCAAATAATACTAGCTGAGAAATTTTTCCCGAAAGAAGAACACAGACTGGAAATAGTACATAATAAGTGGGCAAAACACCTCTCTTTGAAACTTCTGCGATCTCAAACTAAAACATGTAAATAAAATTTCAAGTTATAGTATCTAAATCATAGCATTATCCTAGAGAAGCTTTGCAGTAAAAGGAAAAAAGTTAATGTGATCTAGAGATTAGAAATATCTACTAATCTTTTAGAGAATCTGGGTCATCATAAACCTAAAAAAGCATTCCCATTTACTTTCTGAGGAATGTTAGGATATTTTATGTTATCAAATGGAGGTGCATTTTCACTTGCTTTCACAAAGACTACTGTACTAACTGGAAAGTGTAAATGTGGTTAAATGGGTTTCTATGGCTCTTGACTGTGGAGATAAGAAAGGCAACGTGCTCCACACGTGGCAAACCTCACAGGCATTTCAGGTGTATCAGTAGGAGACACATTCACTACAGAGGAGACGGGAGAAAAGCAGCAGCAAAAATAGGAATTGGCAGAGACCTCCAGCACAGTGTTCAATGATATTTACTGAATTTAACAAAATAAAGTAACTCTTTTTGGGGGTACTTTGTTTAGCCTCTCCCTTTAGCACCCTCATCCTCAACAAATGGGTCATGAGCCAATTACCACATGAGGGGCAATATTCCCCAGCTGCACCCTTAAGATCTGGAAATGCTGAGTCATTCCCCAGAGTTCTCTCTGCAACCATTCTTATTACGTCAACCACCCCTTTTTATTACCAAGAAGCTTCAGTGGAGAGAGACTTGTTTATCTTGGAGCAAATTAGGGATCGTTTGTTACCAAGGATTTCTAAGAAAAAAAAAATTACTTCCCTCAGCAAGAGCAGAAAACAAAGCTCCTTGCCAGCCACACGCCAGCCACCCCTCACTTGAGCCTTACTTGTTCTCGTTGCTTGCATCATAACGAGGCATTGGATCCAAGTCATTCCCATTCACGTCACAACTTGCCAGAGCATCCTATGGCCACAGAGGAGAGAGCAAGAGAAAGGAGACGGACATTCATTAATTAGCCAGTAACCCGAAGGCTCATGCATTCTTAAACACATTTCTGCAAGAGTAATTATGTTAAATAATACACTCATGGTTCGGTGGTGTCAGGATGCCACGTTCAGTAATAATCCATGTTGTGTTTTTACCCCTTAAGGGGAAAAAATACTCTCCACGGACCAAAGAAGTGTCCAGTCCACTCTTGCCAGCACTTTTTCCCTCATACCTAGAACGGGCCCCTTACCCAATTCCTGCAAAGATGTCCTCAATTACCACCTTTTCTGTGAAGGACTCCTGTAGCACCCACAGGAAAGTGAGTTATTCGTCATGGACTCTCCATCTATTCCTTACTTCATTTCCTGAGTGTGCAAATTCCTTATCATAATTCAAACGTTTTTCTGAAGACAAAAATCATCCATGAATAATTGGCAAGCCAATTAAAAATCAGTGTTAGAAATTTACTATATCAGGTATCTTGGGACCTGCATTAGACAATACTTGTCTGGTTTCAGATGTTTTATCTACTATAAAAGAGTCTACAGTTCAGACTTCTTACTAAGGCTGATGGCCTTTTGCCCCAACCAAATTAATGAACAGTTTTATTATACGCCAGGGTTTCAAAATGAGGCCAAAGTGTCTCTGAAACCAAAGTTGGGTTTAATAGTTTGCTTTTAAAAATGATTGTGAAAATCTCCAAATTACTAAAAAGAACTTACTGAATTGTTCCATCATTCAAATTTATGTCACTAGATAGAACGAATTTAGGACGATTTGAATTTTCAGATGCTTTATGATAATTCCCCATCAGTTTTAGTGAAAACAAATGCTGTCTTTGTTTTCCATCTTTATCAAAGCCTCTTGTTTCTGAAAATAATTTGTAATATACAAAGTCAGAAATGTTTGGGGGAATTAAGCAAAATACATATTTCATATAAAGGTGGTAAGTCGCTTCTTCCCATACAGAGGGGGCCCTGCAGCTGCCCTTAGTGGGCATTACGGCACAAAGGGCGTGTCTCTAGTGTAACTTACCAATTTTACAGATTGGTGGTTACCAGGGGGAAGGGGGAGGGGGGAGGGCAAAAAAGGATAAAGGGGCACATATGTATGGTGACAGATGGCACCTAGACTTCTGGGGGTGACCATGATGTTGTCTATACACAAGTCAAAATATAATGATGTACACCTGAAATTTATATAATGTTAAACCAATGTTACTGCAATAAACTAATTAAAAAAATCGTTTTTAAAGTTTTTTTTTTAAAAAAAAGGAAGCAGAAGACCACCGAACTGCCTGTGGGACCAAGACTGAAACCCAGGCCATCTGACACTCCATCCAACATGATTTTCTCTAGGAGAACTGAGAGGGCACCAGTACTGCTAATTACACAGATAAATTATGGAGAATTTTCTTTCAAAGGGGAAAAAAAAGAAAAAAGGTGAAGAATGCAATCACAATTAGGTTAAAGCTATTTGTATTTAATCAAATACATTCCTATATAGTGGGGAGCAGAACACCCCATTAAAAAAAATCTCTTCACATATGACAAGAAAGACTTCTTTGCTAGGAGATAAGTAGCCACAGTTCTGTGCTTTATATAACCTTGGCCAACTCGCTTTAGTTTTCAGGCCTCAGTTTCTACCCTATCAAATGAAGAGATTGAGCTGAAGTTCCCTTTTCAGCTCTAAGATTCTGTGCTGTGAAGAGATCCAGGTTTATCTGAGTGTGCTTGGAGGCAGGCTGAGAGCAGCCACTTGAACGTTTTGTTCAAATGAGAACTAAATGAATTTGCGGTCCCTCTTTTTTTTTTAACCTTAGGGAAAATCACCTAGTTCAGGGAAAACTGTTTCAATATTTCATTGTAAAAAATTAATTTTGTGAAGTTTCTTGGCTGAATTTTTGAAACAAAATGGGCAACAGAATAGACTATTGCAAGGAAAAGTAGTTGAAGTCGATGGAAATGTAATACGATAATGGGTGTAACTGGTGAAGGAAGGTCTTTGTGGGTCAGAAATATGGGTGACTGTGTGCGCCAGTGGTAGCTTCTGATGTGCCGAGGAAGTGACTTGGAAGTATTTTACTTGCAAAGATAAAATGGAGTCTTTTCAGGTTAGTGACAAAAGGAAAATTAAGAGAGATTAAGAGTCATGAAATAAGTGAGATTGAGCAAACAAGAAAGAAACATTCGAGAGACTTTACGGCAATTTCTACCTAAATGGTTTCATGAGAAGCTGAAGCAGTAGGTGCGAGGCCAGAGACGAGAAGTTCACAGAGACAGACACACACAGTGATTCCCATTGTGCAGAGAAATTAAGCCTTCCCATGCCGAAGACTGTCAGTGAAAGAGACGGACAGAGAGAGAGAGAGATCAGAATTCAACAGGACATCGTGTCCCTTTCTGTGACTCTCGTCCTTAAGGAAAAGGCCACGTCCACTCTGAGTAAGGCCAGGACAACATCCCTCAGGGCCACTGGGGTATCCAGCAGTTACTGAGGAGCAAACAGCAGAGAGAGGCAGTGGGCATGCTAGGATGGCAACTCCTCTGTGCGGATGTGCAGAGGGAACCAATGGGCAGGGCACATCTCAGAATTCTCTGCTGGCTCAGGGCACAGTGGGATGGGCTGGGCTTGCTGAAGACCCTCCCTTAATGACGATGAAGTGGAATATAGAAGAGAAAAATTTGAGGAGATGTGTCTTCCCAGTTATAGCCCAGGGTTTTCTGTGGGGCCCCTCCTTAAACAGAGGGCAAAGCTTCCCGCCTGGTCTATGACTTTCCTCCTAAAGGGTCAATACGAGTCCTGTAAAGGGAAGTGGGCTTCACTGTGATTTAGAGCTGCTTATATTTTCCAGAATATAAGAGAAACTTGTAAGCTGATAGAACATCATCCAATTTAAGATCAATTTTTTTCAATACCAACGTGAAATACAATTTAGGAAAACTCACGCAGCCAAAATTTGGGAATTAAAAGGAACCACGGAGGAATAGAGAGGGACATGGGTAAAAGTGAGTGCAGTTTAAGTGGGTTTGCAGCAATATCATTGTTCCTGGGTGGAAATAGTTGTCAACAGAAAAGAAGTTAGAGAATTCAGGAGACATGGGTGTATGTGGGATCCACGAGGAGTTTCCGCTGAGCTCTCATGGGGATCAGAGAGTTTTATCTGCAGATAATAGGGAGTCATTGCAGGCTCTTTAGAAACAAGAGAAATATTTTAGGGAGAACACCAAGGTGTCAGGAAACACAAATTAGCAACAGATAGAGAACAGCATATTGGGAGATAATTATGACACTTTTAACCCAACTTAAGGAGGAGAAGCCGATGGAATGGATAAGTTTGGAGAACAGAGGACACAGGGGTCATTGACACATTTCCGGGCAGTGAATATCACAGGGAAAGAGGGGACCCAGAGGCTCTAGGGGCAGAAACTGACCCCTGTGTCCAGGAACAGGCTACCAACACACTGAGCACCGGGTATCAAGACCATGGTTTTCAATGAAAGCACGGAGCTTCAGCACTTTTGCTTGCTCTGTGATCTTGGGCTCATCTTCTGTTCTCTCTAAGTCCTGGAATCATGGTTCTTTCTTAAGAAAGGGAATTGACTGATTCCTAAGGACTACTGGGAGACTGATTATCACTGTACTTTAAAAAGGAGAGGCAGAGAGAGAAAGAGAACAGCAGAATACCTTGAGAAAAGTTCTGAGTACACTTTTCTCCATGAAAGAAACAAAGAATGTTGTCTGGCTGCCTTGATGAACTGTTGAGAAGAGCAGTTGTCATCAGTAGCAGATGGTGTTGGTGGTGGGGTTTCTGCTACTGTATCACCTGCTTTCTGTCATCAGAACATCAGAAGCACTGAGAGTTGAAATCATTATCTCACGCTTCCTGTACTCCGAGAGCACATCTTTCACAAGATGCGAGCAGCGCGCAGAACCTATTGTACGTGTTAGCTGCATTTTTCAGTTTTCCCCCTTTTTGATAATCCTAACATGAGCTCCCTTGCTTCCAAGGAGGGAAGGTGTTCTGACCACAGCAAACACTCACATAGTTCTGCATCAGATCCGGATGGGTTCTCTCAATGCCGTCGTCCAGGATGGTGACCACAATGTTCTTTCCCGTGTAGCCTCTCTTCCAGGCGCCTTCAATATTCATGTCCGATTGGCAAGGATGCGTGTTGTCACTGCAATGCTAAAGGAGGAAGAGGGAGAAGTGGACTTTGCAGTTACTCAATAGTGAAGAGATGAGAGAATTACCTACTTGTTAAGATAATGCATTAAATTAACAAAAATTTGGTGGACTGCCTGGTTGAGTAGAAGGACACAGGAGACTCCAGCAGGATCACAAGGGGAGGTGGGAAGGATAGATGTGGGGAAGGCAAGCGAAATAGAAGTCTCTTCTGCTAGCTCTGCCCTGTTCTAATACCATAGATCCTTTGGGAAAACATAATAAAATGAAGTATATCTCAACAACAGAATAACGGATGCATCATTTTACTGTTAGTGTATATTATTGACACATAAAAAGGCACTATGTAGCATTTCATTTATAAATCCAAACTAAGTAACTGAAGAACAAAGCCTTATGATTTCTTCACCAGGCACCTAGAAGCTGATTCAGCTACAAAGAGCTAACTCAGGCAGTGTCAGCCAGTGGTGTGCTGCTGTGAGAAACCCATGAACGAGAAATAATAACAGCTTCTTCAAACTTCCTTCAATAGAGTAACAATGGCTGTTGGACCATAGTTTGTAGGGGGTCAACACTCATTCAGGGCTACTTTGAGAAGGGAAAGAAGAATAGTGTCAAGTACAGAAAGGTGACCTCCGCAGGAAAATGCATGTGAGGGCTTCAAGGTTTATATAGAAACATTGAACCTTAGCTCATTATGGGTAGTCATTTCATTCCACAATGGTGACAACACACAAACATATTGAGAAATGAATTAAACCAGTAGCTTTTCCTGATATAATTTACTAGCCTTTGTCCAACCTACACAATTGTTCCTTCAAAGTCCATCTCTTTGAAATATCCCTCTAAGTGGTGTGTTTTCCAGGTTCTTAAGACTCAGCAGACAAACAAAGGGAGAGAAATGTGCTGTAACATAATGCCATAGCAACAGAGCCACCCCAGGTCTTTCACCATTCACTACTTTCTTCCTGCTCTGTAACAGTTTAGCACTTCGGGAGCGGAAGAGAATGTGAGCTTTGTATGCGCTAAGCATGATGGAGACCCCACTGCCATTGATTCATCCAACACATATTTCATCAAGCACCTACTACGTGCTGGGATATGGCAGTGAATAAGGTCCCTGTCCTGATGACCCCTCTAAAGAGGAGGTACAGATAATAAATAAATAAACAAATGAGACCACTCGGAGCACTCCTATGTTTTACAGAATTACAGATGGCGATACCTGAATGCAGGGGTCTGAGCACACCACTTTAGTGACACTTTTGTGGTCAGAAAGACTCCAGTCTCTGAGACAGTGAAATGTCAGCTGAGACCTGACTGATGAGAAAGAGTTGGTCTGCCTAAGAGCCAGAGACAAGCGTCTTGGCAAAGGACACAACAAATGCAAAGACTGTAAGGAGGGACAGGGCTTAGCACACTGAAGAAAGAGAAAGAAGGCGGGGTATTGCTGAATCCTAGTGAATGAGGGAGAATGGCAAGAAGCCCACTAGAAGGGGAAGTGAGGTCAGATCATCTAGGGCATTGTAGCCCCAACTTGGCTTTTATTCTAAGTACAACCTAAATGGAAGCTCATCTCTTTCCAAACTTTGCCCCTCAAAATCAGATGCTAACTAGTGACAGACACCTCTAACGCCCCCTAACATGAATTTGTTGATTAATTTATTCCCCAAATGAGACTGCCTTTGTTGAATGGTATAAACACAGGAGTAGTTTCAGGGATTCATTCTAACAAAGAGTGTACCCATTTTTCATCACAGATAATACCAGTTTCATAGAGAATAGAGAATGCTTTATGAACATTTGCATCTTTCTCCCACCTTCTTGACTTCTTTCTGGCACTTCAGGCCAACACACACTCTACTACTGTACTCTGTCCCCCGCTGATCCAAATTCTACTCTCCCCATCTCTCCTCAGTTTTCCAGGCACAGCTCAGGTCCTACCTCCTCCTACAAAGTCTTCTTGAGTTCTCCAGCCTTCCGTCTGTCTCTTCCCCTTCCATGAACTTAGGCAACACACACACACACACACACACATTCTGTTCTACACAATCCAACCCCTACTCACTGAATTCTGCTGAACTGTTGTTGACTGCTGAATCTTGTGTGTCAATTTTGTCTCCTTGATTACGAGCCCCTAGAACTCAGTCTAACCTAGGACTTCAGTAAACATTGGTTAATTAATTACACAGCAGAAATGAGAGTATATCTTCACTACGTTTCCAAGTTCAAACCTGCCATTATGTTTACTGTTCCAACCACTTCAGCAATATCACACCAGCTAATGCTTGGTTAACAGAGACGATCATGAGAGAAATAGGGTGGATTTCTGAAATTTCTACGTTTTTCAGAAGTCTCATTCTGGCCAAGAGTTTGGGCCTTTCCTGACCAAATATTTTAATTTAACACAAAGTAACTTTGACAGATTTCCATTTCATTTTTTCTTTTTCAAAACCTGCTCTGGCCACCTGTGGTATCGTTTGTGACATGCAGTAATGTTCATGTGGCCAAGAGGTGGGCCGGAGGAAGGAAATGCACAGGAAATGGGTAACCCACAAATGGGATAACCGTACTGGAGTAGAGAGATGCTGCCTGAAATTGTAATTACGAAAATTGAAGAAAACCAGCCGTCTATGGAAAACATGTGTGTTAAAAGTGCAGCAATTAGGTTTCTTTCTTCTGCTTCTCTTGAATCTGACTTTACCATTAAATGTTTTTGTACCACCTTTTTTCTTTTCATCCACCAACATGGTATTGCTGGAATGGGAAGAAGAAACAACCAGTTGATACTTTCATTTGGATAATCTAACAGAGTAGGTAACCAAAATGTCAAAGGAAAAGATGATCAGAGCCTGGTGTGTTTCTTGTAAGTTAATAATAAGGCTAGAGGACCCTTAAATCAGAACCCTAAATCCTGAATGTGAACCTTAGATTTTTAACACGTATTTCAAGTGGTCCATGCTTCCAAATGTGTTTCTAATATAGTTGTTTCTAGTATAGTTGTTTAGATACCCAAGATACCTGAAGAGCAAAGACTGTGGAAAATATTGATGCCAGTCAACAATGACCAAAGAGAATGAGTTAATCATTTCCTCACGTGCCTGATCAAAATGGTCTTTAAACTGAGCTCTATTTATTTGACAGGAATCTGTGTGACAGTAGCACTCAAAGGCAAAAGGAACACACACTAGGCGTGGTTCCCTCACACACGGTCAAGCAAGTTGAGATCTCTGACAGAGCTAGAACTGAAGACTAGTTTCTGGATTGTGTTACCACATATGCAGTCCACAGACTGGTATTCACAAAAGGGGGCAGTCAGAAACTTCCAGGATATTTGAAGCTGATGAAAACCACATATGTGCACAGTGTATGCAAGATAAATATTTATAGTAAATGTATGTACCTTCAGTTCTCAATAATGTACTGTATTTCAATGATGGTCGATGCACAGATGAGTAAGTATTTAGAAATGACACAAAATGGAAAATATCTGCAGAAACAATGGTTACCACCTAGGACTCCCACTTCTTTATCCATAAAAGCTTTTATTCCTTTTAGAAATGAAATTTTAAAGAGACTGTTCTGTGAGTTCTAGAAACAGAGTTTTCCATACCAGGGTTATGAGCTATTCTGCTATAAACCACTCTGGGTGTGTCCACTTCTCTTGTGTCTTCATAAACATATCACAGTGTTTGCCTAACGAAAGAACAGTTTATACCCAAAATAAACACCTTTGTTATGTTCTCATCATCATTTTCTTCAGACTAGGAGGAAAAAACCCTCAATGTCATTCTTTTTAAACTTCTCCGAGTTCTGAGGGTCTCCAATGATCTGCCAGTTTATAAGCTGCCAATAGCCTAACACTGAAAACATCTGTTGTTCATTGTTATTGATACAGTGGCTCAGAAGTCTGACTCTCTGACTATACGATGTAATAAGAAAGCAGAATTAAATATACAGGAAATCTGTTCTACAGATAAATTCAGAAACATATCTAGTCAACTTAGTAAAATGTATATACACTTGAAATTCTTCATAAAATTTTGGGTCCAAGAGCTCTAAGAAATTGAAAAAAATAGAATTGATACTCTCTTACATGGAAATATAACTGACATCTACTAGATCCTTAGAAGGCCAAGCATTGTACTAATCACTTTTATATGGACTGGCTTCATTTAAGACTCAGAACAACTATTTGAGAGACGTACTTTTACTTTTATCATCTGCTTTTAACAGATAAAGAAAATGAGACTTATCAGTCTAGGTGCACTTCTAGAGTTCAAACAGCTGGTCAATAGTAGAATTAGGATTCAAAACCAAGCAATCTGACACCAGACCACAGAAACTCTTCAACTGTTAAAAATTGAAACAGAAAGGGCTTAGAGGAAAGCAAAACACACGCAAATTCAGATAAGGAGTGAATGCTGGACAAGATAGCACCAATAAAGAAATTCAAATAATGGACATTGCACTGACCTTAGCACTGTGATCAGTGCGTTCATGTGATAAGGTGAAATATAGTTGGATAAGACTTCAGAGACATTCCAATTTTCCCTCATTCCACTTATTGCAACACACGTTTTAGGAAATCACCAAGTTTCTATTTGAATAGTTTCAATGACAGGGAGCTCACTTCTTCACTAAACAGCCAATGATGTGCTGGTATATCAGTTCTTTTTTAAGAAAGAATTGATTTTGTAGTGTTTGCCAATTTCCATGGTGTAAATACTCACATCATGGCCAGTTTTAAACTACCACGCTTGCAAGATGCCTGAATGCATAACAAGAAGATTTCATGAGCTGCCGGAAGGCTGCTCCAGCAAACCACTGGAAATGGCTCACTCAACTGGTAGTTGGGACCCGTTTCTGATGAAGTCATCCCTTCCAATGGGTCTGACATCTGCTTCTCAGTATGTGGGGGCCACTAGGAAGTGCCTAGGCTTAGTTCTCCACTTTGCAGTTTCAGACAATAATTTTCCTTCCTCTTGCATCTATTTGGACAAGATCTTCCTTCTTTTTTTTTTTTTTTTTTTAGGAAGATTAGTCCTGAGCTAACTACTGCCAATCTTTCTCTTTTTGCTGAGGAAGACTGGCCCTGAGCTAACATTCATGCCCGTCTTCCTCTATTTTATATGTGGGACGCCTACCACAGCATGGCTTTTACCAAGTGGTGCCATGTCCACACCTGGGATCCGAACCGGCAAACCCTGGGCTGCCGAGAAGCAGAACGTGCGAACTTAACCGCTGCGCCACCAGGACAGCCCCAAGATCTTCCTTCTTTAACTTTTATTTTTCTAAGATACCGAAAAAAATTGGACTTTGGACTTTTGTGAGGCCATAAGCTGATGCACTCTCCTTGGGATATATGAAGTAGAGATTCTGTGACTCCAAAACTGAAGATGCCTTCACAGATTTTTCAAAATTAAGCTAGGGAAGTTCTAAGACATTAATTACTACATTTATGAGCTGACTTGATGGACTTCAAATCCTTTGTTATGGCACACACGCAAAAAAAAAAAAAAATGCCCTTGGCCAAAACAGATTCAATGTCCAATTATTGAAGGATGATTATTCAATTTGTGAATTTTCCAGAAATCCCAAGGAAGCCCAGAATGTTTCTACAATATCCAAATGCAGCATAGCAGCTAAAGACTCTAGCTAGGGGAATCAGGAAGAGGAAAGGTTAAATTCCACCTTGCTACTGTCCAGCTATATGACTTTGTCTAGTTACCTACATTCTTAAAACCTAATCTGCAGTTCGAATGCAGAGAATTGCTATAAAGATTAAAGAAGGTAAAGTATATAACAAATGGCTGCTGTTATTATGATCAAGTTGTTGTTGATGGCAGCACATTCATAGGAGGCATCAGTGCTCCTAATAGTTCAGAGAAGACGACCTTGGTTTAAAACAAAAAAAGAGAGATGGATTACTACAAAATAATGAGATGATGGTTCTCTTTATTGTCTGGAGAGATAGGTTAGACAAACTTTAAGGGGCAACTGATCATTTGTAAGGATTGCTGAGATGACCTGAATATTTTACATTTGGGGCTGGAGGCCTCAGCTGGTGGATGGAGACTGGGGGTGAAGTGAATGAGCACAGAACAGCTTCCAATTATTTTCTGGCACATTGGTCAAATGGCCTCCTATGAACGAATCATCATGTTTTACTCTACACATTTTTACCAGTATTCCAACTCCACTAGAACCTTGGTTTGCGTCTACTATAATATCAATTTGACAAAGGATCATTTCTCACAAAATTTTAGGGATGTTCCATATAATACCAGAAAAAAAACCCCCAGAAAATAGTGGATGCTAGAAGACAGACTGTGGTGTACAAAATATGCCTATATAAAGAAAAATGAGAACAAATCCAATTCCTGAAATTCTACTCATAACTGAGGATTCAAGATATTGAGGCAGGACAGTTAACTGATCTTTCACAAAGGAGCAAAGGTAACACAGTTGATACAGAATAGGGAAGGGACTCTGCCCCTCACCCTTAGCCACCAGGTCCGGTGCCTCCAAGCCCAGTTATTTCCGAATTCAAGATAAGCAACCTTCCAACCGCAAAACTGCCTCCAAGCAGTCAGCCCGACTCCTGCATGTGCACAAAGCCTCGAGATGACCACTATACGACCTTCCTGAGCAACACCTGCCATGTTGGACTGACTGGGCAGGCGCAGGGACCACAACCCCGATGGGCCACCGTGAAGACACCACCACCAGGAAGAGGGAAGCAGGACACCTCTAGAGGTGGAGAATCATGACATTAGTTCACTCCCCTCACCCCATAAAAGACTCAGGACAGCTCCCTTCAGAAAACCGCTAGAGAGCCACATCTCCTGTGCCATCTCCCTTGTGCTTGAGCATAAGCCCCAATAAATCTTTGTCTGAGATTTTGGTTGGCCCTCTAGTCAATTTCTGCTACACAGAGAGCCTAAGAACCTAGGGTTGGTATCACAATGGGCCAAAGATAGTCTTTTCAACAAATGGTGCTGGAACAACTGGATATCCACATGCAAAAAATGAATCGACACAGACATTACACTCTTCACAAAAATTAACTCAAAATGGATCACAGACCTAAATGTCAAATGCAGAACTAAAACTCCTGGAAGATAACATAGGAGAAATCCTAGATGACTTTGGGAATGATGATGACCTTTTAGATGCAACACCAAAGGCACAATCTGTGAAAGAAGTAATTGAAAAGCTGGCCTTCATTAAAATTAAAAACTCTTGCTCTGTGAAAGACAATGTCAAGAGAATAAGAAGACAAGCCACAGACTGGGAGAAAATATTTGCAAAAGACACATCTGATAAAGGACTATTGTCCAAAATATACAAGGTACTCTTAAACTCAACAATAAGAAAACAAAGAACCTGATTTAAAAATGGGAGAACAGACACCTCACCAAAGATATACAGATGACAAATAGGCATATGAAAAGATGTTCAAAACATCATACGTCATTAGGGAAATGCAAATTAAAACAAGATACTGCTACACACCTATTAGAATGGCCAAAATGCTGAACACTGACACCACCAAAGCTGGCAGGGATATGGAGCAACAGGAGCTCACATTCACTGCTGGTGGGAAGGTGAAATGGCATGGCCATTTTGGAAGATAGTTTGATGGTTTCTTACAAAACTAAATATACTCTTACCATGCGATCCAGCAATTGCACTCCTTGATATTTAATCAAAGGAGTTGAAAACTTATGTCCACACAAAAACCTGCACATAGACATAGCAGCTTTATTCATAATTGCCAAAACTTGAAAGCAAGCAAGATGTGCTTCAGTAGGTAAATGGATAAATCAACTGTGGTGCATCCAGACAATGGAATATTATTCAGCACCAAAAAGAAATAAGCTCTCAAGCCATAAAAAGACATGGAGGGACCTTAAATGCATATTACTAAGTGAAAGAAGCCAATCTGAAAAGGTTACACACTGTATTATTCCAACTATGACATTCTGGAAGAGGTAAAACTATGGAGATGGTAGAGAGATCAATGGTTGCCAGGGTTTGGGGATCAGGGGATGAATAGGAAAAGCACAGAGGATTTTAGGACAGTGTAAATACTCTATATGATAGTATAATGATGGATACATGTCATTACACATTTGTCCAAACCCAGAGAATGTACAATACCAAGAGTGAACCCTAATGTAAACAATGGATTTTGTTGGATGATTATGATGTTTCAATGCAGGTTCATCAACTGCAAGACATCTACCACTCTGGTAGGGGAGGTTGATAATGGGGAGGCTATGCACGTGTGGGGGCAGGAGGTATATGGGAAATCTCTGTACCTTCCCCTCAATTTTGCTTTGAAGTTAAAACTGCTGTAAGAAAAATAAAGTCTTTTAAAAGCAGAAGGAAAAAAAGGAATTGAGCAGAGCAGCCAAAAGATAACTGGATGATCCATGGATTTAGTTAAGTGAACAACATTTCTCTCATTTGTAAATTTTGTCATCTTCTTTGAATCTTTCCAAACCTGACACATCTTGAAATAGAAACTTTCAGTCCTAAAAATACTTAACAAAGCAAAAACCAATAAGCCAACCAACAAATATTGTCTCCTGTAAGGAATCTCTACATTGTTTATCTTAGTGTTTGGAGAACTGGTTGCAGCTATCTTACCTGGCCTTGCTGCTAAAGGGTAACCAGGGCCTCTAAAACTTTCTGGATATTTCTGAGACACTGAGACTAAGCCTACCTTGATATGTATAGGCCACTATACCTGCCAGGGTTTACATGAGTCTCAAATACGTCAGGTCCAAAAACTGAGTCAGGTTTTGGAAATCTGAGTCGGAAACCACTTTCTCCTTCTCTCTTGTTCCTATAGTTATTCCATAAATCCTTCCATTATTCACAGTACCTTGCAATTCAGACCATGGCCCTGACCCACTGCTTTTAACCTTTCTAACCCATCTTATGCTTCCAATCTATCCCCCTTTCATTCAAAATAATTTTTTCTTACTTAACACTTACAAGCACTTACTACATTCTGGTCACTATACTGACCATGACACTGTCCCTATGCTCAAGTCCTTGAAGTCTGGTCTATGTGACAAACAAGGAATTTTACAAAAACACATGTTAACTATTACAATGGGGGTTCTCAGGGTACCGTGGGAACAGGGAGCCTGGTCAGGCACAAGCGTGGGAAGACTGAGAACACTTCCTAGAGAAAATGACATACATTCATTCATTCATTCATTTATTTAAGATTTTATTTTTTTCCTTTTTCTCTCCAAAGCCCCCCGGGTAAATAGCTGTATATTCTTCATTGTGGGTCCTTCTAGTTGTGGCATGTGGGACGCTGCCTCAGCATGGTTTGATGAGCAGTGCCATGTCCGTGCCCAGGATTCGAACCAACAAAACACTGGGCCGCCTGCAGCAGAGCGCGCGAACTTAACCACTCGGCCACGGGGCCAGCCCCAGAAAATGACATTTAAACTGAGCCCCCAAAATATGAGTTGACTAGCCAGAGGGCAAGCAGGGGATGAAAAGGATGTATTTATTTATTTATTTTTTTTTTTTAAAGATTTTATTTTTTCCCCTTTTTCTCCCCAAAGCCCCCCGGTACATAGTTGTATATTCTTTGTTGTGGGTCCTTCTAGTTGTGGCATGTGGGACGCTGCCTCAGCGTGGTTTGATGAGCAGTGCCATGTCCGCGCCCAGGATTCGAACCAATGAAACACTGGGCCGCCTGCAGCGGAGCACGCGAACTTAACCACTCGGCCACGGGGCCAGCCCCGAGGATGTATTTATTTTTGATAAGGGAATAGAATAATCAAAGAGAGACTGGAGTGTTCAAGGAACTGAAAGAAATTCAGTACAGCTGGAGAATACAGATGCAAGAGATGACGAGAGATGAGAAAAATGGAAAGAGATGAGACTGGAAAGGTAAGCACAGGCCAGAAGCCTGTAAATATTCTTATAAGCCATATTTTTTTTTAAATTTGAGCTTTATTGTAATTCGCTGTAAAACCATTCAAGGGTTTTTTGTTTCTGTTTTGAAAGATTTTAGTTTTCCTTTTTCTCCCAAAGCCCCGCAGTACGTAGTTGTGCATTTTTAGTTGTGGGTCCTTCTAGTTGTGGCATGTGGGATGCTGCCTCAGCATGGCTTGATGAGCGGTGCCATGTCCGTGCCCAGGTTTCGAACCTGTGAAACCCTAGGCCACCAAAGCAGAGTGTGCGAACTTAATCACTCGGCCACGGGGCCGGTCCCCATTCAAGGGTTTTAAGACAGGGATTGATAGCATTTGGATGTCTAAAATGCATCTCCAACTTAATTTCAAAGAAAAACACAATCTTTCCCCTCTGGCTCCTACAAAGCTGCTCCTGCCCAGGGCTCTCCATCTCCCCCACACCAGTATAAGGCATCTATGGCTCCTCTCCTTCTCCAACGTCCATCAGCAAATCCTTCAAAATATTTCTTAAACCTGACTTCTTCCTACCATCTTCATGGCTCCGCACTGATTCAAGGTACTATCATTTCTCACTCCTCTACAGTCTGTTCTCCATATGGTAGTAAAAGTGATCATGGTAACCTATGTTGGATGTATTCTCAATAAATATTCCCAATAATTCCTAAGCTCCAATGACTTTCCCTCACACTAATATCCCAAGTCTGTTCCGTGGTCTATAAAGTGCTTCATGACCTGATTGGAAGCCATCTCCCTGACCTCTTGACTCCCCTCTCATCCTTACTCTCTCTATTCCACTACTGTCCTCTTCCATCCCAACCCCACTCCCATCTCAAGGTCTTGATACTTGCTATTCTCTCACACTAGAATGTTCCTCAGAGAAGCACATGGCTCCCTCTCTTATGCTCAAATATCACCTCCCAAGAGAGGCTTTCCCTAATCAATCTATCTGAAACAGCATTCTCTGTCATTCTCTACCCTTGACTCTGATTTCCTTTTCTTCATAGCACTCATAACTATTGTATTACAAATCAGTTTCTCTCTAGTGTATGTCTCCCACACTGGACTGTAAGTTCCATGGAGGCTGCCATTTTGCCTTATTTATTTCTATATCTACAGTATCTAACATATAGTAGAAGTGCAAAATTATATGCCAATTGAATGACCGGATTGAGTTTTAAAAAGTCACTGTGGGTTCCATAGAACATGAAGGAAAGCATGGAGATCAATTAATTGGGAGACAGTTGTAGTGGTTGAGAGACGACAGTGGTCTACATTACTGGGAACAGCAGAAACTACAGTACATGATACATAGTAGGCATTCTAAATATGTGTTGTTAATGACAATGAATGAGTATGGTGAAAGAGGAATCAAGAATGATCAAACATCTGGCTTGGACTATACAGCAAATTGTAGGATCACTTACTAAGCAAAGAAACAGAGAAGAGGAGAAAATTTAGTTGGAGAATGAAAACACTGAGTTAGAAATATGGAAATTGAAGTAACATCCAAACAGGAGTAGGCTGTAGCAATTGGATATGTGGATCTAAAGTTTCTTTCTGCCCAGATCCACAACTGAATTCTTCCTAAAATTTTGGCATCATGCTACTTCTCATCACAAATTTTTTTCATCTATAAAGTGCTAACATCTTGGCCTTTGAGTTGCTCTACAATCTGGCAATGAATATTCACTGTCTGGTGCCATTTGTTAACTCAAAGTTAAAAAATCCTTGGGGACAAAATAGAGTGTGTACATTTGATGGTCTTAGCAAAATTTGGGGTCACTACCAGATATGACTGATAGGAAAAATTGGCAAAAATTTTCCCCCACTCCCTGTACCTATGGTGCTGGCAATTTCTCCCCTTAAGCAACGAGGCTTTTTCTTCATCCTTCGAATCTGGGCTAGCCTGGCAACTTGCTTTGGCCAAAAGATTGTAGAAGTGACAGTGCCCCGTTACACCCTTTCTCTTGTAATCCTTCCTGGCTGCCATGTGAACGAGCCAAGGCAGCCTGCTAGAAGATGAGAGACCACATGGAACAGATAAAAGCTGTCCAGCTAAAACCACACTAGACTAGCTAGCCCCTAGCCGACCCACAATGGCTCACAGATACATTAGTGAGCCCACATAAAACCAGAGAACTGTCCAGCTGAGCTTGGCCCAAACTGGAGACATGCAGAATCATAAATAAACTGCTGTCGTGTTAAGCCACAAAATTTTGGCGGTGGTTTTTATACGGCAAAAGCCAACTAACATACAAGGTTATCAGTCTAAGGGAAGTCAGTCCAATCAGAAAGGTAGGAGAAAATCGGTGCATCAAGTTGAAGCAGTTTATCTAGAAGAGAGGAAGGCTTGGCTGTACTTGGGGAGGAAGAGCAGTGAGGACACCCAAATGTATCAATTATATGATTCTAAAGCAAATTCTAAGATCCCTGCACATTCGTTCAAGCCTTCCCTTCACGGGAAGCCCAGTGTTCTTCCGCTTACCCCATCCAGACTCAAATGAGCAATCTCCGATTATATACAGGTTTTATCTTCCCAATAAAATTACAAGCCACTTGTGGTAATGGAGTCTGCATTATGTGTCTTTATAACCTCTAGAGTTCATGGTAAAAATACTCAATAATTTGTGAATTGATATTTAAGAGAGAAGGCAAAAGTAAATTTGGGGATAAAATGCAGAAGAAGATAATTTACATAATTAAGACATGTAATACACATAATAGAAATGGTTCAAATAAGATCTAGAAATCTTTGTCTTCCACACAGCGGCTCATAATACGGCACCTGCCTATTCAACTTTGCCAATGAAAAGATTCAAGAAATAACATGGGAAAAGTGTAGGGATGGAAGCCTTCGCAAGGAATTATACAAGAAGAGAAGAAGACATTCCTTTGGGGGTGCCGATTATGCTAATATGCCACTAATGATGTTCAACACCCCTGGCAGAAGAAGTCAGAAAAGATGCAACCTAGTGACAGGTGAGCTATGAGCCCCTTACAGGCCTGGTGGGAAATTTCTCCCATCTGGAGAGGGGCTCAGGGGTGCAGGTCTGTTTCTTTTGGAACAACACAGGGCATGATAGAAGTGAATACTTCTTGACTCTTCTCTGGCTTTTGGTCAATGGCTTGACTTTAATATTGTCTTTCCTTCTAGGTCATGTAGTCAATTCTCCATGAGTTGAGGAGAAACTCAGTTTTACCAAATGACTTTCTTCCTGGATGACTATGAATCAAGAATCAAGTATTCCTAATACACTACTCTTTGCCAAATTGTGCAAATTAGTAAATTAGTAAATTGTGTTTGCTTAGGAACGATCTCAATTAAAATGTTTTCCCTAAGTGCCTATAAAGCCAAGAAACAATTCCTACGTTGCAGCTCATGAAAATGAATTTTAGAAACAACTGAGATGCATTATTTAATAATTATGTGAACATTAGCAAGAAGCAAACCTCATTCTTTTCTAAAATGTAATTTCTTGGTTTCCATTGCTTACAAATCTCTGCTTGCATAGACATCTTCACCCTCTTGCTCTCCACTCTGTAAAAAGCTGGCTCAGAAATTCCTCTCTCCTCTTTTTCACCAGGATCTCAGGAAGGAGAGCTAAGAGATTAGTGAACTCTTCCCATTCTCTAAAATGAGTAGGATGCAGCATGGTTTGGACAAGCACAATCAACTGCCCCACTACTTTTATTTTTTCAAAATCACAGAAGAAAGTTTGAGAAAAAATGCTAGAAAACAATTGTTCTAATATGGGAGACATTTAAGGTCAGAGAGGAAGAATTTGAATATCATTTGAAGATAATTGAATGGCAATATTCTCATGAAACATAATGGTAGAGGCTGTTATTTTTCAGGTGAGAGGAAAATCCATTTTTCAGTTGAAAAAATAATGAAGAACAGGAATAAACTTATACAAGATCCTCCCAAACCCTCATTCATTTTGCAACCAGGTTTTTATCACGTAATCATTTTCTCTTAAATAGATGGATAGATGGATGGATGGATGGATGGATGGATGGACAGGTGGATGGACAAACAGAGGGACAAGGAGACAAATGGATGGACAAAGGATGGACAGAAAGCAAACAAATAGACAATACAAGTCCTATCACATTTCGATTTTTCTCAAATTTTTATTGAAAGATATGCCCCTTTCTAGTAAAAGCCACTTCAACTTCCCTAAGCCAACCCCTCAAACTCCCATAGATTAAATGCTCCCAAAGGATATTTTCAATCAAGACCAAGGAACAAAGATGACACACATGTAGAAGAGGATACAGAGAGATGGAAGAGGAAGAGAGGATCAAATCTACGTAACAGTGACGCCATGCATATTCAAGTGATGTCCAAAACAGTTAGGTAGCTCATCCCTTTCCAGAATAAGAACGACTTGAACTTTCCTAAATAGAACACATTTAACTTGTTTAAAGTTAACACAGAGCAGCAGAAATTTGGTCTTAAACATTAACAGTGGTTCCCTTAATTTTTTTCTCAAAAAAAGGCATTAAACTAGATGCCTTTAAAGGACAAGAAAGATGTTAGTTTGTTGGAATTATATATAAAAATTAATGAGATGTGGAATTTCAAATAGTCTTTTCAGATTTTAAATTTGTTTCTCTCTCGATATATGAGATTACCGACAACTTTCTAAATATTCTGAGGTTCTCAAGGTTTTTGCCAGGCCCTCTAAGAAGTCATTACCCCAAATACATTTAGCTCCACAAGAAACCTGTAATAATTGTGGTATAAAAACTGTGAAAAGAGGGAATAATATTATTCAGTGTGTCAAAATTCTTCTTCTTAACCTTAAGTGATCATATCAGAGGAGACAGCGTGGTCAAAAGCCACCGTCATAACTAGTTGCAGACAAAATCTGAATTCACCTTTGCTTTTCTGTCAACACAATTGCCACTCTGACACCCACAAATCTCTCCTTTTTCTTAGTAACATGAATCATTCAGGTATAATTGAGTCTATATGTTTTTATATAAGCAAAAACTAGGCCTGCTATATATAGTGGAACAAAAAAGGTGTGCTTAGGAAAAGAGAAAAATTCCTTAGTATCCATAAATGCAGTTTATATTGTCAACTTTTTCTTTTTCCTTTCCAGTACAAACCAACTACCCCAAAACCTAATGGCTGAAAATAATAATTATTACGGCTCAAATTTCTCTGGTTGACGAGGCTTAGCTGGGTGGTTCTCACTCAGGGCCTCCGGTGCAGCTGCCATCAGAGGTCCACTGGGACTGGACATCTCAAGGCTTGACTGACATGGAAGTTTAAGACGGCTTCTTTGTTCACATGAACAGCTGGAGAATTTTCACCTTACGTGTAAGATTTAGTTATTAATGTCTATTTGTCCCAGTTGACTTATCTGCAAGTCCTTCTAAAGGACATATATCTATTGTATAATGATTTTATCCCATAATAGCTAGAGGAATGGCAATTACATTACTGTTTCTCTACATCTGTTAACTGTCAAAACATTTCATTCATTCACTTATGTTTTACTAGTTTGTTTCTAATTTTCCAACCAACACTAATTAAATGCTTTCTAGATGCTGAGTCTACTTCGGGGAATGAGAAAGCATACAGCCTGGCCTTCATAAAGTTTTCATTCAAGTTGGAGTAGATAATAAATAGACAAATGAGACAAACAATATAATTAGAGAGTATGGTAATAGTTACGAAGGAAATAAAAAAGATACCTTAGATAACATCAAGGGAAACGTGTTATTAAATTTATACCTTGAGTTCTTTACAATTTTGCTATTAGTGAGCTGACCTTTATTCAGTGAACACAGAAATTTCATTTTGAAAAGAGATGTTTATAAGTATCACGCAATAAACTCCAGCCTTAGAAGAGTAAGTTGGAGCAAAATTGAGGTTCCAGACCTATTGCCATTTAAAATTAAAAAACAAAGCAAAACAAAAAAAATTTTCACATTTCAAATAAAAATTTCAAACCAAAACCTTTCCTAAGACAAAAAACCTATAGCAATAAAGAATGTGATATGTACTATTACCATGATATAGCCACAGAAAAAGAAATCTATACTGCAAAGCAAAAACAATCTCACCTCTGATGATGAGCAAAATCAATTCAGAAAGCTACTAAAAAGCCCGTGTTAATAGTGTTCCTTCTAGACTGAATAAAAATAATTGCCTGAATCTACCTGACATCTTTGCTTTCATTGTCCACTTGAAGACATAAATTAGGATAAAATCTACAAAGTTGCTTGAAAGAAAATGAAGCATTTTGCTTGGAAACGCCAATAATACGTCTAGCGCTTCTTCTACTGTGGCAAGTAGTAGATGCTTCAGAAAAGATGAAGGATCCCGTAATACATTTGATTAGCTACTTAATAAAGGAAGCTACAGAGAAGATCGCCTCTTCGACCTGGTGAGATTCTCTCCAGACCCCGAGGTCTAATGAGCAAGAAGACAAAGTCATTTTTATCCTACACCAGCAAGTGTAATTGCAAATGTTTTTCTTATTATTAAAAAATGTCAAATCCTTTCAAGAATCCAACCAAGCAACTTGCTTTAATAGCATCCTACAGAATTTCTTCTGTTAGAGAAAAATAATAATTTCGGAAAAGTAACTATACAGACATAGTGGTACATCTTCATTTATAGGGCGTGGACATTGAACTTTCCCTCTAGCAGCTCTTATAATGGCATAGTCAGAGTAAACGAGAACACTGCTCCTGTAATCCAAGTCACATTTCTTTCCCATTCGCTAATGAAAGGAATAATGCTAACACAATTGAATTCAATACCAGTGTTGCAGCTGTCCACAGCCACACTCACCAGGACTACATACGTATTTTAGAACACAGTTTTCCAAGCATCTGTTATCATCTCTACCTATCTAATTAGCAAGCTCTCCATGAGTAACTAATATGAATACTTCACAAACAATCAGGGTCCAAAGCATCTCCACATCTAACAGCGGTATGTTTCCACCTTTGATTTAGGATAGGCATTTCCAAAGTGGAAAAAGTAGAGAAAGATGTTGAAAGATGTTGAATGGAGTTGAAGAGATCCAAACAGCTGCTAACCTATATGGCAGAAAATTGTACCCCTTTCCATTTCATTCTGAAATACCTTATTTTTAGTAGAGGAGAAGAAAGGGCACAGTGAACAATAAAGTGACAGATCACTGCACCCAAAAGGCTGTAACTAAAACAAACAAACAAAAAAGAAAACTGACTTTAAAAAGATGGATTTAATCCGTACATTCCTGAAGTTACTTTCTAGTGAGGAGTTTGTATTAGTTTGGAATGTTTTCAGAGGCAAGGAAAAGAATACCCAATGAATTATGGGCAGAAAATGCATTTAATTATCATGCGAGAAACCAGAAAGCAGATGATTCCAAGTTTGGTGCAGCAGACTAATGACATCATTAAGGAACCAGACTCTGTACCTGCTCAGCCGCCATGCTTGGGGGACCTTCGTCTTCTGAAAGTGACTTTTGGTTGCAAGATAACTGCCACAGCACCCCATAGTATACCCTACCCAGCATCCTAAGCGGGAAGGAAGAAAGAAGTCACAGGCTTTCCTCACAAGAGAAAGAAGCCCTTCAGTATCGGACCCATTAGTAGATGTTTCCTTGACATATTTACAACAAAAAGTTATTC